>NC_047052.1:24816882-24991882 GCF_011762595.2 Tursiops truncatus | reverse complement strand
TGGCTTCTCCCATTGCGGAGCACAGGCTCCAGATGCGCAGGCCATGGCTCACAGACCCAGCCGCTCCACGGCATGTGGGATCTTCCCGGACCGGGGCACGAACCCATGTCCCCTGCATCGGCAGGCAGACTCTCAACCACTGTGCCACCAGGGAAGCCCATAACTGCTGTTTTTAAGAGTTATATCCCAACATACAGTGACCCTGACTCCAGTTTGTGCTACTTATCCCATCCCTTCAAGGGCTCTGATCCCAGTGCATTTTCTCCATTTGTTTTCTCTAGCTCAGAGTCCTCCAGCACCACCAAAGCTGAGATACATGAGATCTTAGCACTAAGATTCCTTCACTTGAACACTGATGACAGTTCTGGCCTACTTGTTTGTATTTCTTCTGATGTCACCTTTAAGTCTCAAGTCTCCTGAAAATAGGTGGCCGGATCCCGCTTCACTTTGCTCTGTTGTTACGTCTGAGAACACTTCCTGAAGTTAGTTTCCTGTTCAGATGGTGATAGACTCACCTTTCTAAGGAGAGGTTATTCAATGAGAAAATAATATAAAATGTACAGTTCTTGCTAGGGCATAGTGAGAACAACAGGCACAAAACTGTTTATATGACCTCTGACGTTCACATTTCCTTCTATTGTTTTAGGATGAAATTTTCTTTTACTTTTTCTGAATGGTCTACAACCATACCTTGTTTTTCAGATCTCTTCTAGCCTAACCTATGCCCTTCTTACTGATGGAATGCTTCATGCCTTGGCCAGCCAGATGAGTATCTGAAAAAATACTCATCATACCAAGCCATCTTCAGAGACTTTAAAATCATATTAAAGATTTGGAATTTATCCATGACAATAGAGAACCTTTAAAAGGCTAAAACAAAAATGAGTTTAAGTTCCTCAAATGTGTTCTTCTTACTCTGTCCCTGTTCACTCCCATGTTTGAAGACTGCTTAACTGCATGTGACGAAGCATCTAAGAATGCAGCAGACAGCAGTTTTATATTTTAAGAGAACAGCTCTTGGTATTAATTACGTGCTTTAATGTTCATTAATGTTTGGCTGTTTCTTTGTACATTTTATTTATGTATTTCAGCCCTTTAAACTACTCAAGACCTCTATAGCTTCATTTTGATTTCCTCAAAGCTGAGAAAGTTATATTGAAGTCTCATTCCATTCCATTTTCAAAGAGCGTTTACTTAGTTTGATTCAATATTGTTACATAATGATTTATGATTCTTAACTCCATTATGAAT
This sequence comes from Tursiops truncatus, assembly GCF_011762595.2. NCBI lineage: Eukaryota > Metazoa > Chordata > Mammalia > Artiodactyla > Delphinidae > Tursiops > Tursiops truncatus. Next base: position 24,990,631 of record NC_047052.1, on the reverse strand, counting down.
TGTGTCTTTTATCAATATGAAATGATGTTTTCCCTCCTATCTACTGCTTTTAGCTTTGATTTTCATTTAGTCTGAAATAAATAATATCTCAGAATTATTAGCTAATCATTTGAACATTTTTGTAACTACATGAATTTAAAGAGCATGTATCTGGATTGCGAAAGTATGTAGTCTGAAAATGCTTATTGCAGGAGCTTCCCTGGTGGCGCAGTGGTTGAGGGTCAGCCTTCCGGTGCGGGGGACACGGGTTCGTGCCCCGGTCCAGGAGGATCCCACGTGCTGCGGAGCGGCTGGGCCCGTGAGCCATGGCCACTGAGCCTGCACGTCCGGAGCCTGTGCTCCACAACGGGAGAGACCACAGCAGTGAAAGGCCCGCGTACCGCAAAAAAAAAAAAAAAATTGCTTATTGCAATTGGGGTGTTCAGAAACCATTTCCATCTATTGTCATAATTAATATAGATCTCCAGAGATTAGGTGAAAAGTTCTGATATATACATATATAATCACATTTTGCTTCATTTTCAGTGTGTTCTTCTGTAATAAATGTAATCTTAGAGAGCAAATACTGAGCTAACCAAGATATCTGTGGATTGGTTTAGAACAACTTTAGTTTTCTACTTCTGTATTAGTCAGAATAGGGTAGGTTATTCTTTAGTGATAGATAGGAAAGAAAGGGAAATGAGGGAGGGAGGAAGGAAGGGAAGGAGAGAGAGGGAGGGTGAGAGGAAAACAAAGAAGGAAAGAGGGGAGGGAAGGAAAGACAGAAGGAAACTTAGTGGTTTAACACAATAAAGGACTTTGTTGTTGTCGTGGTCAGTGTGACTCAGACAATTCTGTTTCCTCTTCCAGATAGTGACTCAGAGACCCAGGCTGTTTTCCTCCTATGACTATCCTACCACCTGGGCTCTGTGGCTTCCAGGTTGCTGTAGAGCTGTGAGGACTGTATAGGACACAGCACTTCCACCCACCTTCCTCCTTTTACATTCCTTTCCCATTTTTGTTTACTTCTTGGGAGGGCTTCTTAGTTTGCCTTCTATGCTATTAATCCAATTTGATGCCACGTCAGTTCCTTTTACTGTCTGTTTGCATGTAAACTTCAGCTACATTTTCAGCTCCCTTCCAGTTTTTTTCCCCACCATCACAGAGCTCTTTTCCCTCATAATGGCACATTGTTATCCATAGACAAAGTGCTGAAGAAAGAAAAACTGTTTCATAGAGACAGAGGCATTTTAGGTTCTTTAGAAAATGCCAAACATTTCCCTAAATTTTCTTCTAGTTAACTGTAGTTTGGTTGCATGAAAGGATCATCTGAGTCACACTGATGATGTGATATTCTTTTTCTCAAGCTCAGAGCGATCGTTTTTTCCCATCAACTTGCTCTGCAGGGATTGAAGAGTGATCTGAACTGACTCAATTGTGTCTACAGGTGCATGGATCAACCTTGATCCCGATTTCCCCCCCCTCCCCGCCCCCAGACGCCTCTCTTGCCCTGCCTCGTTCCCTTGCCTCTGATTCCAGCCCAAGATAAGGTTCTATGTGGCCCTGGCTCACTTCACTCTGTTGGCGTCTAGCCTCACTCATGAGTCTTGCTGTCTTTCTTTGGGCTTCTTTGATGACAGTACATGTCACAACTCAGAATTGTTGGGCCACTAACACTCTCTAAGATAACTTTCCAAAAAATGGGAAATAAGAGGCAAAAGACTAATGCTTCACCCTCCAATTGTCAATTCTGAGAGGACTTTTTTGAGTCCTTTAAAAGGCCCTAGATGGATGGACCTAGAGTCTGCCATAGAGAGTGAAGTAAGTCAGAAAGAGAAAAACAAATACCGTATGCTAACACATATATATGGAATCTAAAAAAAAAAAAAAAAAGGTTCTGATGAACCTAGGGGCAGGACAGGAATAAAGGCGCAGACATAGAGAATGGACTTGAGGACATGGGGAGGGGGAAGGGTAAGCTGGGACGAAGTGAGAGAGTAGCATTAACATATATATACTACCAAATGTAAAATAGATAGTGGGAAGGAGCTGCATAGCACAGGGAGATCAGCTCGGTGCTTTGTGACCACCTAGACGGGTGGGATAGGGAGGGAGGGAGGGAGACGTAAGAGGGAGGGGATATGGGGATATATGTATGTGTATAGCTGATTCACTTTGTTATACAGCAGAAACTAACACAACACTGTAAAGTAATTATACTCCAGTAAAGATGTTAAAAAAATTAAAAATAAATAAAAGGCCCTAGAGTTAATCTGGCTCAAGATGCCCTCATGCTAACTGACCTAATGGTTTAAACACTTACATTGCCTTTTTTCTTTTCTGTTTCTCTTCTCACAGCCCCTTGATGTTTTCTCCCAGATAAAATTCATATACACAATTCCCCCCACTTTCAAGCTCTGCTTTTGGAATGAACCATGTTACAACACTGGTTATTTTCAACTTGATTATTTCTATACTCTCCTCTCCCTTTTCAGATCTATAGTAAGGGTCACTGGATTATAAACAAAGCTTTTTGCCTTTATCATTTATCACTTTATCAATTAACCAATTAGGGTAGTTTTACACATTGAAGTATAATATTATCCTGAACTTATCTCCTGGTTCTCTAAAATGTTCAGCTAAGAATATATCAAAAGTAAAATCCCCGGTCTTAACTTTTACCAGAGCTATCCGTGTCTACAATTTATTTGCTGCTTTTCTATTTCCCAGTATGATGAGCTATCATCCATCTCCCCACTTCATCATGCCCTATTATTTTTGGTAATTACCAGTTCATATTTTTATGTGGAAAAAAGAGCTTGTGATAGAATCAGTCCAGGAAGAATAATATACTACAGTCATATCAAAACTATCAACTATATCAAAAAGACACAATTAGAAAAAATTCTGATTGGTACAAACCCGGGATCTCTGACTCGGGAAAAACTGAGCGGGAGACGACTAATGTATCTGTTTTCTTTTCAACTCAAGGGTTTGCCTATGGTGACAAACCAGGAAAAACGTATGGACCATAAACTCAAGTTCCAAAGTGAGCCACAGAGATGTTAGACAAAGTTTACAAGGATCTGGGTTGAAAGAATTTTACAGTGTCTGCCTTAGCTTTTGATTGTGTTATCAGTTTAATATGTTACGTGTTTTCACAGGAAATAGGAAAGTTGAGATATGCAAAGCAGGGTTTGCTATTTAGATGCCACACTGAACTTTTAGAACCTGTGGTTATATTCTTCAGTAGTTTCTAACTCATAAGGAAATAATATTATCTTGCATTCTCCAGTTTGCTAAAGCAAATTAACTACATTGTTGACTTTCTGTGGTCTCCCTTTGAATGGGAAAAGCAATAAAAATGAAATAATGGTAATAATCATAGTTGCTAGAAGGTTTTCTCCACAGTGCATGTAGAGAGTTGAAGCACCCATAAATGAAAATCCATATGATCAGATATCCTTCAAACAGGTCACTAATTAGCTTCTATAATTAACACCTTACTACAGTAGGGGGAGCCAGGTAATTATCTGATATATTCTGAAGGAGAGTCACCTCATTTTAAGTAGCCATCACCCTAGAAATACAATTGCAGATTAACAACTTTTGCATATTTCAAGGAGTCATAAACCTCTCCAGCAGTTCTAACTACAGCTGTATGAAATACCTTTTCCCGTCTGTGTCAGCAAAGAGATTCGGGCATAAAAATTTTACCATTTTGACTATGGTATCAATAAACAGTTTCTTTTATTTTTCTAAAACACACATATTTCTTGATGCAAGAGATTGAAACTGTTTGAATGTTTCTTGTGCAATGAGAATTTAGCCCTTTCATTTTTAAAATTGCCTTTAATATATTTCTACATCCTAACCTACTCAACTAGCATAGTTTTTATCCCTCTAACTGCCTACTTCCTACTCAAGAAGGACACGTGGGCTGAAGAGAGTGATGAAAGAGAAATTATAAGGAAAATGATCAGAGTTCAGTTCCTGCAATATATAGAGTCACTAAAAGACATGAATTTTTTTATATGTTGCCTCCTATTAAGATACAATGTCCTTATTCTTTTTTTAAAAAAATTTTATTGGAGTATAGTTGATTTAAAATGTGTTAGTTTCTGCTGTACAGCAAGTGAATCAGCTATACATATATCCATTCTTTTTTAGATTCTTCTCCCACATAGGTCATTACAGAGTACTGAGTAGAGTTCCCTGTGCTACACAGTAGGGTCTTATTAGTCATCTATTTTATATATAGTAGTGTGTATATGTCAATCCCAATCTCCCAGTTTATCACCTGCCCTTCCCCCACTTGTAACCATAAGTTTGTTTTCTACAACTGTGACTCTATTTCTGTTTTGTAAATAAGTTCATTTGTACCATTTTTTAAGATTCCACATATAAACGATATGATATTTGTCCTTCTGTGTCTGACTTAACTTCACTCAGTATGATAATCTCTTGCTCCATCCATGTTGCTGCAAATGACATTATTTTGTTCTTTTTTATGGCTGAGTAATATTCCATTGTATATATGTACCACATCTTCTTTATCCATTCCTCTGTCAATGGACACAATGTCCTTTTTCTTAATCTAACTTCTTGAACTGTATTCTGCATGTCTATCTATCAGTCTGTCTATCTGGAGAGGGAAAAATACATACATATGACCTTACCTGTTAAAGGTAATTGAATTTCCTGTTACTGTTCTATGACCCAAATTTTAGCTATCATTTAAAGAAATCTTAACCTAGGATGGCACTGGGTTAAGTATTTTACCTACGTTAGTTCTAATCCTTACAAAATGTTTGTCATAATTCCTGATTTTTATATGTTAGTAGTTTGAGGCCAGAAATATTCATATATTCAAAGTAGTCAAAATTATGACCCATTTTGATAAACTTCAAAATACCACCACTTGCATTACTCTATATATTATTGATGTGTTTTTGCCAGTAATATGATGAACATTTTGCCTTAGAGACAAACATGAATGAAATAGCAGGGCACTGTAGTGAAAAAAAGCAAACAGTGCAGGTAGTCAAATTTGATTTTTGACTACACTAGGAGTGGGAAAACTATGGCCCATGCACCAGATTCGGCCAGCCACCTGTTTTTGTAAATACAATTTTATCAGAACACAATCATGCCCAGTTGTCTATATATTATCTGTGGCTGCTTTCACGTTACAGTGACAGAGTTGAATAGTTGTGACAGAGACCATAAGGACCATAAGCCTAAAAAAATTTACTCTCTGTTGCTTTACAGAAAAAGTTTGCCAACCTTTGGACTAGACCATTACTGTGAGGAACATTATTGATGTAGGGTTTTTTCAAAGCAGTGTATTTACATTTCATTAACATTGAGTCCCAGACACCCAAAAAGAGCGTAAAGCTACTTTTTTTTCCATTCTGTGAAATTCTTTCATGATACCTAAATTATTCAACTTTACTCTTAAAACAAAACGTGACAACAGTTGTATTTTCTTAGTGTTTCCTCTTTTGCGATATATTCCTTAAGTTGAACCCAAATCTGATAGTAACACTGTGTGGTTATCTTTGTCTTATCAGAAACTGTCTTTGAATAGTGCCTCATTTGTACACACTTTGCCTCCATTCCATTGGTCATGAAAATAATAATAATAATGACACTGTATTACAAAATCTTGTCAATTCTGCCTCTGAAATGGTTTTTAATTCAAGATTTCTTTCCTTTTCACATTTTCATCCTTATATAATTGTATACCTTAAATATTCTGGTAGTCTCCTACTAGCCCCTATTTTTTCCCTTCTTCAAAATATGTAGTTCTTTTTATGTCTCCATTCCATCGGTCATGAAAATAATAATAATATAATGGCAACATCAACAAATATATTTATGTAGCACTTACTATCTGCCAGTCACTGTTTAAGTGTATCAACTTATTTGATATTCACAGCAACCCCGTGAGTTTTTATTATCATAACGCAGATGAGAAAATGGAGGCCAAGAGGGATAAAATAACTTGCACCAGAAACACTGCCTGAGCTAACATTAGAATCTATATCTTTCTCAACAATAATCCTCATGTCCTTTGCTTTAAAACATGTCATCTGTTTACTGAGCCCTCTTGAATTGATTGCCTGATGTTAGAATGGCTATTCTGATTTAGGTTTTAGGAGTGTCCCCCATCCTCCAACCCATCCTCCAAGGCATGATGTCCAGTCTCAGTACTTTCATCCATTTGTTGTCTGTGGTAGCAGTGAAAGTGCCTGATGGGAAAGCTTCATAGAGCCTCTAGGAGCCCACGTGCTCAGAGGGCATCCTTCCTACATTGTGGGCTCTGGGCTAAGTGTTGGTTGTTAGTGCTTATCTCATTCTAAACAGGAAATATATCTGGTCTTTTAACACTTTTTGCCAGTTGAATCCTATCTGTAGTTCTAACCTTATCCTTCATTTCTTCTCAACCAAGCCTTGATCATATCAATGCTCAGTGTGCTTATTCAATTATGGTTTTCTAAATACTGATTTTGTAGCTTTGCTCATTTGATTTCCCCTGTCTGGGCTACTTTGTTTTTGTTGCTCACCTTTTTTACTTATTTATTAATTATTATTATTATTTTAATTAATTATTTTTTATTTTTGGCTGTGTTGGGTCTTCGTTGCTGCATGCAGGCTTTCTCTAGTTGTGGAGAGGGGGGGCTACTCTTATTGTGGTGCGTGGGCTTCTCATTGCGGTGGCTTCTCTGGTTGCGGAGCACAGGCTCTAGGCTCGCGGGCTTCAGTAGTTGTGGCACATGGGCTCAGCAGTTGTGGCTCCAGGGCTCTAGAGCGTAGTTGTGGCGCAGGGGCTTAGTTGCACCGTGGCACGTGAGATCTTCCTGGACCAGGGCTCAAACCCGTGTCCCCTGCATTGGCAGGCGGATTCTTAACCACTGCAACACCAGAGAAGCCCTGCTCACCCTTTTTATACAAGAACTGACTTTACAATTCAGTGGAGCGGAAGGAAGTAGGAAGGTTGAACTTATGTGCTCAGCAGTCATAGGGTCAAGGCTTCCCTCCCACTCACAGCACTCGGTGACCTGGTAGCAGACCCTATGACTGCTCTGAGGGACCCTATGAGGGAAGAAACTTATCATCTTAGAGCCTCAGTTTCTTTTCCCAGAAAACAGAAATCATAACAGTAGCTGCCTACCATAAAATGCTATTGTGGACACGTAACGGGGTAATACATGGAAAATAGTTAGCATATGGCCTGGTACATAGTAAGCACTCAGTTTTTGTATGACTACACACAATCTGATGGAAAAAAAATACGCTTCTAGGATAAAGGCCAGCAAACTTTTTCTGTAAGGAGCCAGATAGTAAATATATCAGGTTTTTTAGGCTGAGAGGGAAAATGGAGGATATTATGTAAACATTTATATAATATTTAAAATTTTAAATCATTCTTATCTCATGGGCCATGCAAAAATAAATTGTGGGCTAGATTTGGCCTACAGGCTGTAATTTGCCAACCTCTGCTCAAGGAGATAAATAGTAAATATAGCTAACAATTATTATATTCTTAATTTGAATTGTTATATTTTTTATCTCCTAATCGTTTTGCCAAAATTGTTCTTCTGTTGTTTTCATTGTTCTTTATCTAAAATTATACTGCAGTATAGGGTGATTTTATATATAGGGTGATTTTATATATATATAGTACTATTAAATATATAGCGCCATTATAATATTACATAATAGCACTATATATGTTTATAAGTATTGAGAGAGAAAGAGAGAACATTTTGTATATTCTAGACACCAAAAAAAGTTTTGTTATAATAAATAGCGATTCCTCAAATTACCAGATCCATTCCTTAGTTCTGTTGCTTACATTCCCCTATTTGTGTTTATATTACTGGAGGCCCATATTATTATTTTTTTCACTGTGATTTGCTGTAATCAGAGCTCAAACCTGAATTTGCAAGCTCTATTGTTCATAGGATTTGTATTTGATTATTTTAAAAATTAAATCACAGTTACCTAGAGGGGAAAAAGGTTGATAAAAAACACAGGGAACAAAATTCTGATAATTCCGTTTACTCTTTTAGATTCCTTGCAGAAGCCAGAAATCTCTTTTGTGTCATGCTTTGAGCAATTTTGTAAGCCTGTGATGTAAAATCTATCAGGCTCATTTTAAGGGACATTTGACTGTCCTTCACTTAGGTATGAAGGGATTCTTTTTTCCTGCCTTTTTGGTATTTTATATTTCTCACTAGTGAATCAGTGGTCTCCAATATAGAGCAGTAAATAAACTTAATTATACTTACACATGAGTGCAATGTCCATAGTCACCTATTTTTTGGAATAGGTTCTATGACGATTCATATTTAAATGTAAATGCCCTTTGAGGGACATTCTGTTGGAAGGCATCTGTGTGCTGGTGCAGGTGACAGGACAGCAGCGGTTCTCCAAAGCAAATGAGGATGCTTTAAAGTAAATATCAGTACAAAGGTGGCCCAGGTCTTAAGCGATGGTGCTGAAACAAAGGTTGGTAAATCAACTACATTTCTTCCTGGAAGAAGGTAAAACACTACAGATATTTTTCTGGCTTTTGTTCTCTTTTTCATTGATGGGGAATTAGAAAGACCATACAACACAGAGTGGGTACTTCTAATACATTACTCTATAATCATCCCAATTAAATTTCTCAGTCATGGATGGAGAAACAGTGTCTGAGAGTGGTTAAATTACTTCCTGAAACTGGCACAGCTATTACATAGCAAATCTGTGAATTCTAACCCACATTTGTTTGATTCCAATAGCCATGTAAATGTCCAAATATATTTTTTATGAGCAAAGTAATTCTAAAATCAGCAATCCAACTATATTCTTTAAGCATAATGCAATGATACATGTTATTATTTTCAATTAGTAATGACTTCTGTTATTATCATTGTTGATTCCACTAAATAGGTACTTGAGTTTCTGAGATTACCGGAGGTCTGGTAGCTTGTAAAATGTTAGTAATACAATCAGCGGAGAGAAACATCTATTTTGTGAAAGTAGATATGCTCTTTCACAGCTTTTTCTGTTGTCCACATTCTTTAAAGTTAAGCTTGGTACATACTGACATATTTCTGATATTATAGATCAATCTGTCTGGGATACTAGCTTGATCCCTAAGTTTTCTTCTTGGCTTTACCCTGGACTCTGTTTTTCACTCTACGTGCTCTCCCCTTCTGTCTCCTTCTGGGTCCATTGCCTCAACTAGATATGCTAAGTATTTCCAGACAAATACAGAGAGCTCCCAGAATGGAACATCTGAATTCTGCTCCCAACCCTGCTTTCTATCCAGAGGTACCATCTCACTGGTTCCTATAGTGGGGAAGAAAGAATAGGATAACATACTGATCCTGTCTTCGTTTAAAATTTTGATAGCCTATGCATCATGGGTTTTTTGCATTAGTTTTGAATTTTTAAATATTACATTAAATATTATTTCTCTTGATTACTGAAATTTTTGACATCCCTTTAAGTTTTGTACCTATGGTGAATGCTTTAATTCACCATATTTGGTGAATATTTGGGGTCAAGTATTTAACAAATTCTAAAGCCAGTCTGACTGGGCTTAAATCCTTGGTCTAGCACTTTCTGGCCATGTTTCCTTGAACTGGTTATTTAACCGCTTAGCATCAGTTTTCTCACTGATAAGTTGAAGATAATAATAACCTAGCCAATATGAATGTTGTGAGTTTTAAGGAAATAATATATGGAAAATTTTTAGAATAATTCCTAGCCAATTGTAAGTGCTATTAAGGTATTCGCTGTTAAAAGATTTTAAATCTTTCTGATAAAAAGAAGTTTAAAGATAGAAATCTACCCACATATGTAATTCATTTACTGACTCAGTATGTCTCAGGACAAGGCCAAACATCAGTATTTAAAGAAGTAAAACAAGGTGAAAATATCTCCTCTTTTCATTTTAATGATCAGCTTTGCTTGGGAAGTCCTGTGGAAGATAAGCTTCCTCCATTCCTCTTGTTTTTACCCACTTTTCACTCACCTCAGTGTTCTAGCTGAGGTTCAGATCTTAATTGCTTCATGCCTAGACTAGTTCAAGAATATTCTATATGGTTTCACTGCCTCTAAAATTATAGCATTGTAGAAAATAGGAGAACAGAGCAATTATTTGAAAACACATCTGATAATATCATCACGTTTCTTGACAACCTTGAGAGTCAAAACTGGAGTGAGCTAGAAACTTTGAACGCTTTAGTGAGTTCCTGTAATCCATCTTGATGTGGACCGTGTCAAAATCTCCAGATTTGTCTACACCCTGTTGTAGATAAAGGTTTGGAACATCATTTCCCAATGTGGTGTTAACGTTTCTGTGCATCTGTAAGCATTGTTCTCTCTGCTTAGCCCCTCGCCCTTACCTGTCTCTGTTACTACTCCACCTAGTATGTTCTCATCCTTCAAAACTTAGCTCCAGTGTCATCGGTGATTGCCACAGCCTCTGGAAAAGGTGCTTCTCCTCCATGGCGATTGTGGTTTATGGACACACTTTAGAATCTGCACTAGATACCCTAAAGAACACAGAAGAATATGCCCTAACCACTTGACTTTGAATTTTTCAAGGTCACCTGCCCTGAAATTATAATCTCTAGCTCCTGGTACATACCTTGCTCATGCTTGGCACTCTTAAAAGTTTTTGAATAATTGAGCAGACAAATGAGTGAATGGAGAGAATGATGTCTTTTAGACTAAAATGATTGAGAAACCCAAGGTGTCTCACATAAGCTAATCATATCTAGATATCATGACTAGGAGATAGACAGGTAATTTATTTTCATTCCTTTCACTCTTCCATCTTCATAATCCGTCGTGAAGCCTGGATGATTTTATCTTCTAAATAAGTATCTCATGAAATTGTCTACTTCTTTCCATTTTCACCCAGCACCCAAAGTAGTCACTTCAAAGCACAAATCGGATGCCTCACTCCTTTATGGATAAAGACAAAACTTAACGTTGACTTCCAGGCTCTGTCTAGTCCAGCGTTGCCTCTGTACACAATCTTATTTTGACAGATGATATTTTTTCAAACATGACTCTGCCACAACATGCCCCACCCCACAAGACGTTCTTGTAATATGATACCTACACTCTCATTGAGTCACGGGACGTGTGCATTCTTTCCTTGAAACTGAGCCACCTTTGTGCCCAGACTGATCTATAGAGCAATGTCACAGCAATACTGGGTCGTAAAAATTGCCAAGCACTTTCACTTTGTCCTCTTGGGTGCTCACTCTCCAAACCCAGTCATCACGCTAGGGGGAAGCTAAGTAGCCATGTGGAGAAGCCACAGGAATGTGTTCCAGCCGGTAGCCCCAGCTCACCTCTTAGCTGACGGCCAGTGATGCTGGTTGGGTATGCATGTGATGCTTCCAGCCTCCAGCTGTTCATTCACTCTCTAAGCCACCCCTGCTCCAGCCACACACAGGGAGCAGAGAAGCTGTCCTTCCTGAACGCTTCCCAAATTGTAGATTCGTCATAAACATTAATGTTCTTGTTGTTTTAAGCCACTAAGCTTCGTGGTGATTTGTTACGCTGCCATAGATAACCAGAACACTCACCAGGTACTATATTTTTCCCCCTGCTCTCTGTGTTCTGTCCACACTGGCCATCCAGATCTTCATTGCCTTCCCTGTTCTTTATTCACATACAGTTTTCTCTGCCTGGGTTGCTTTGTCTCACTCCTAATTAACTGTATCATTTAATTCTCATTTATCCTGTAGGTCTCCACTCAAACATTCTTTCCTCAAGAAAGACTTCTTGGACTTCTAGCCTTGCTCTTAGCCCTTTCCTTCCCTGTCCTCACCACAGTTATAATTTTTTAAATTGATATAATAGGGCTTCCCTGGTGGTGCAGTGGTTGAGAGTCCACCTGCCGATGCAGGGGACACGGGTTCGTGCCCAGGTCCGGGAAGATCCCACATGCCGCGGAGCGGCTGGGCCCGTGAGCCATGGCCGCTGAGCCCGCGCATCCGGAGCCCGTGCACCACAACGGGAGAGGCCACAACAGTGAGAGGCCCGCGTACCGCAAAAAAAAAAAAAAAAAAAAAAAAAAATTTGATATAATAATTAGATTATGGTCTATCTTACAAACTAGACTAAAAGCCCCATGAGGGAAAATATCTTTGCCTGTATCATTGCATCCCAGAACGTGCTGTAGGGTACGGGACGTACTAAATTGTTTATAAGTATTCATCAGATTGATGATGGAAATAATTTTGTAATAATTCAAAAATATTTTATCTGGTTCCTAAGCTGTCTCATGGAATGTTTCAGGTAGTAGGAAAACCAGGTCCTGGCCTTATGGGGATTACACTGTAGTGGGGCAGAGAGAAAAGATATATAGAAATAATTTTAAGTAGTGATACATGCTATAAATGAAAACAAATAGGAGTAATGTAAGAGAAAGAGAAGGAGGATGGGGTATTTTTCAACGAGTGACTTAAAAGAAGATGTTTAACTAGGGATCTGTGGGAAGATATGTTTCAGGAAAAGGGAAAAGCTAGTGACAAACCCCTAAAGTAGGAGCATATGTAACATTTAAAAACAAAGTATACGTGGACCAGAGTAACCAGTGAGTGAAGATGAGGGGGGAAGATGGAGTCAGATAGGTGACGAGCTCCAGATAATTGACAGCTTGATAGAAAAGACTTTGGATTTTTTTTTCCTGAGTGTGATAGGATACTGATGAGTTTTGAATAATAGACTTGATATCATTTGTTTATGTTTTAAAAGATTTCTGTTTGGAAAGTCTACTTTCATTGGTGGGAGGAGTGGAAGAAAAGAAACTAGAAGTTGTGACTGTGGTGTAAACCAGACACAGTGGTGGCTTGTATTGGAGTGCTGAACAGTGTGCAGAGGCTGGATCTCTTTAGAAGTTAGAACGAATGGAACTTGGTGAATTAATGAATGAGTCATCTATCCTCTCGTGTTTCGGCATCTCAATACCTCTCTTTTCCTTTTCTAACACCTTTTCTTCTGCGTTGCTATTCGTTCTCACTTTTCTCTCATTATTCTGCAGTCCCCTACAACTCTAGCCAAATATGCAAGTCCCCTGTAGCTTTTTCTATGCATCTGGTGCTTAATGACACAATTAAACTCGTTGGAGTTAAGAATGAAGCACCATTTGCAGAGGTCTAAGTTCTTTAAATCTGCAATTCTTTTCCTTGTTGTAGTAAAGAAGAAATCCTCCTTGGGTGCTTCTGTTAATATGTGTGATTGTATTCTTCCTTCCCACCCATATGAGATTAAATGCAGTCTCTTCCCTTAATACACGAGTGCCTATGCAGCTTTACACGTGAATTAATTGTTCGTTTCATTTGATTTTCTTAAGATGAGCTCCAGTTTATTTCTCCTCAATTTGTCTTTGGCAGATTTATTATAAAAGTCTTTTATTTCAGTTTCTAAAGTATTTATCCTCTGGGTCTATTCTCTTTCCTGTACGTTGGGAGACTAATTATTCTTCTCCTAATGAATATTCTAAATGTATCCCATATGGTGGCATATGTGTGTTCAGACCAAAGATGCTTTGGTATAAAATAAGTAACTTCCTCTCCTGTGGTTTCCTTACAAACTTCGCTTTGTAACAGTGATAAGTTCAAAGATTCATAGACTCTAGGTTGCTATAGAGATCATTGCCTGCCCCCCACCTCTCTTCCCCTGCATCTTCCTCATTTTGCAAAAAGGAACAGAAGCCTAGGAAATACTTAGCTGGATTATGAAAGAGCTGAAGGCTGCGAATCAAGAAGCTTAAGCTCTATTCCCAGCGCAGCCACTGACATTTTAAAATGCCTTCTTATATTACAGTCACTTGATTTCCAGATGAGAAGACTGGTTCAAAGAGAGAAGGGCAATGTACATTCCTAAGGGGAGTCTTTTTTGTTTGTTTGTTTGTTTTTGGTATGCGGGCCTCTCACTGTTGTGGCCTCTCCCGTTGCGGAGCACAGGCTCCAGACGTGCAGGCTCAGCGGCCATTGGCTCACGGGCCCAGCCGCTCCGCGGCATGTGGGATCTTCCCGGACTGGGGCACGAACCCGTGTCCCCTGCATCGGCAGGCGGACTGTCAACCACTGCGCCACCACGGAAGCCCCTAAGGGGAGTCTTGTTGCCTGGTCCTCCCATTCTAAGTCAGGCCTCTTTCTTTCAAAGTAATTACCTCTGTTTGTAAATCATATAAATTAAGTGATTACACTAATGAACGTTTGAATTCCTTTGGCCATATCAAACTATGTGTATATTTTTGTTTACCTTACCTTATAGATAGTAGGTACTAAATAAATATTTGTTGAATGAGTGAAAGGAATCAATTATATAATATTCTGAAGTACCTATTAGGTGTACAGCAGGATACCAAGCATTTTGTCTATGTAAATTAGCTTAACCTTCACAAGGAGTCAGTAATATTTGGACATAATAATGCCTTTGAGGAATAAGAAACTGATGCTAAGGAAGTATAAATAAGTTGGCAACAACCAGCCAACTTGCAGAACTATAACATGAATGTAAGTCATCTGATTTCAAAATTCAAGTTTTTCCACAAGATCAAAGTAATAGTTAATATTCTTTGTTATGTACCAACCACTGTTTTATGGCATACATTTTTCAAAATGACCCTCTAAGTGAAGTGCAGTTTTATCCTATCAAGAAACCAAAACTTGAGATTTCTGAGTTTATTTGTCAAGGTCAAACAACTAGTAAGTGAGTAAGGAGTTGAATCCAGATCTGTATGGTAAGGTTCTACACTCCCAACCAGGGTTCCGTAAATCCTGATAGATTAAAGATCCAACTTGCCAAAGGAAGTTTTCATTTTATAATTTTAATTTATAAGTTAGTGTTTCTTCATTTCCCTTTCAACTATTTACTAGTGATACATATGAATGGATTTTGTAGTAGGGACAGAGAGAGGGAGAAGATGCGATAGGAGATATTCTTTTTTTAATTATAAATTATGAATTAGTTATTATTTCATTTATTGAACACTACCTAAGGAGGTCAACATGCTAGTTGCTTAATTACTAGGAATGGGATGAAGAGAATGTCCCTACTGCCAGACTATAAGCTTCTTGAAACCGGAACCTATATCTTATATCGCCAGGACCTAGCACAGTGCTTTATATATTTTTTAAAAAGAAGGAGGTGTGTAATAAAGGCAGACCACACTCCTAGAATTATATGAACTACACAGCCCATCTTTGAACTCAAAATGGTAGGAAGTAGGAGAATCTTACCAAGTCCACTTGGTTGACGAGGCTAATTTTCCTATAAGCTGGATCTTTTCCTGCTATTCCAGTCTCCGTCAGAGTGTGCAGAAGTAGCCTCTGAGCACTGGCCACCCATCATTCTTAGCCCAGGGAGGATTGCCGTCTTATTGATGATTGACCTGAATGAATATTTTGAAGGTTCATTTTCTTACTGGTGCTTTCAGAAGTAATGTTTAAGTTTATCAATTTAAAAGAAGAATGTTTGCAAGCCCAGAATGAGCCTTCTTCTGCAGATGCAATGAGCCACTTGGATGAATATTATATGTGAAGTCAGCTAAGTGTTTGAAGAAAATCACTCTCTGAAGAATCAAGCTAAGTTGATGTAGATGAGACGTATCTGGCTTTTCCTTGCTTCTATTTACTTTTCTTTTTTATTAACTTTTTATTTTATTTTGGGGTATAGCCAATTAACAATGTTGTGACAGTTTTAGGTGCACAGCAAAGGGACTCAGCCATACATATACATGTATGCATTCTCCCCCAAACTCCCCTCCCGTCCAGGCTGTCAGATAACATTGAGCAGAGTTCCCTGTGCTATACAGTAGGTCCTTATTGGTTATGCATTTTAAATACAGCAGTGTCTACATGCTGATCCCAAACTTCCTAGCTATCCCTTCCCCCCATGCTTCCCCCCCCTCCCCGGTAACCATAAGTTGATTCTCTAAGTCTGTGAGTCTATTTCTCTTTTGTAAATAAGTTCATTTGTAAGGAGATATTAATTCTTGTTTCTAAAAATACCATAGGATTCCTCTTGTTTAATGCTCACTTTTATGCTCCATATTCTTTAAAAAATTCTGTAGCTCTTTCTGCTACATGGTGTGACTTTGGGGATAAAATGCAATTAATTTTATTTTTAGGCCTTGAGTTTGACAAGAGTCATTTTAACTATATCATGTAAGTTTTTGTATAGTTGCTGCACAGTGATTATTGATGTGCAGTATTTATGTGTGCATAAATATGCAATTTGAGCACCATAAATTTTCTATAAAAGAAAAATGGAACATAAGAGAAAGGAACATCACTTATGGTAGGCTTACTATGTGTCAGGCCCTGGATTAATCATTTTTAAATGTTATTTGTCCTCTGATCAAAGCCATCAGGGCCATATCATAATCTCTGTGTTGTCAATGAAGAAAATGAACTTGTGAGAGCTTAAGCAGCTTGCCCAGGGTTCGACATGCAGTAAGCACTAAAGGAGAGTTTAAATCTAATTCTACCTCTACCTGAATCTAAAGCCACTTACTAATTTATTTGGATAAAGAACTCGTTATAAACTTAAAACGCTTAGGGGCTTCCCTGGTGGCGCAGTGGTTGAGAGTCCGCCTGCCGATGCAGGGGACGCGGGTTCGTGCCCCGGTCCGGGAAGATCCCACATGTCGCGGAGTGGCTGGGCCCGTGAGCCATGGCCGCTGAGCCTGCGCATCCGGAGCCTGTGCTCCGCAACGGGAGAGGCCACAGCAGTGAGAGGCCCGGGTACCGCAAAAAAAAAACACCAAAACTTAAAATGCTTAAACTGCTTTATACCAAATCTATATTTAACTGAAAAACATTTCAGAAAAAAAAATATCAGCAGCTATATTTCTACTACCCAGAATTAACAACCGTTAATATATTTGAATATATGCTTTCTTTGTTTTTGCTGTTGCAAATGTTGCTTTTAAGGGAAAATATTTCTACTTATTTTAATAAAATAAAAAATGGATGTTAGGAAAAACTCAAGCAATACAGAAAACTGCCCCCCAAATTTAAACAATTACACCATGCCCTACCATTAGGTGCCCATGATTTCAAATATCTTTCTTGCATATATAAGAGTGGAAGGAAGAGGGAAAGAAAAGGGAGGGAAGAATGATGGTACTTATTTTTAATGATATATTTTAATTTTAGCCAGAACTGTAACTGTTTTGAAAAACGAAGATATAAGAGCTTTTTCCTCTACCTGCTCTCCAATTTGCGTGTATCTTTGTGTGTGTGTGTCTGTGTGCGTGTCTGTGCATGTTTATAAACCTGGAAAATATAAAAATAATAGTATGCCTTTTAAATTTTTATATATTCAAAATTTATATATCCATGATTCAGTAGTTTTTATTTGTTTTAGTATTATCATTATACTTAAATGGACTTTGTGTTCACCTCTGGTCTTCTTATCATGGATGGTTCATTCTTGGATTGTTGATTTTGATTATCCTTTTAACTGGTGGGAATTTATCAAGTAATTTTTCAAAGATATCACAGGTTCTGTGCTGATTCTCCTCTTTAATGATCAAGGTGTCTGCTAATTGCTTTCAAACAGTTGGCTCTCTGTATCCACAGGTTCCACATGCTCAGATTTGACCCACCACGGATTGAAAATAGTAAAACAAAAATTTCCAGAAAGTTCCAAAAAGCAAAACTTGTTTTTGCTGTGCACCAGCAACTATTTACATAGCATTTACTTTGTATTAGGTATTATAAATAATCTAGAGATGATTTAAAGTATATGGGGAAATAAATGTGTGTAGGTTATATGCAAATATTATGCCATTTTATTATATGGGCATACATCAAAGGTATTGCAGAATTGGTTCCAGAACACCACCATAAAGTAAACATCATGATAAAGTGAGCCACATGATTTTTTTTTGGTTTCCCAGTGCATATAAAAGTTATGTTTACACTATACTATAGTCTATTAAGTGTGTGATAACATTATGTCTAAAAAAAAGTACATATTTTAATTTAAAAATACTTTATTACTAAAAAGCACCAAAGCAATTACAACAGTAACATCAAAAATCACTGATCTCGGATCACTGTAACAAATATAATAGTAATGAAAAAGCTTGAAGTATCGTGAGAATTACCAAAATGTGACCCAGAGACATCAAGTGAGCAAATGCTGTTGGAAAAATAGTGCTTATAGTCTTGCTTGATGCAGAGTTGCCACAAACCTTCAATTTGTAAAAACAAAAACACAGTATTTGCAAAGCACAATAAAGTGAAGTGCAGTAAAACAAGTCCGTAAGAAACTTGAGTATCCTCTGATTTTTGGTATCATCAGGGGTCTTGGAGCGCATTCCCCAAGGATACCACAGGAAGACTATAGTTACAAGGCATTCTGGCTAAGTTGAATATTCTCCAGTGTAACTCTTTTTCCCTCAAAAAACTAGGTATGTTCTGTTGATATGCCACTCATTATCTTTCTAGAAGTGAGTGTAGCTGTGGACAAGGCGAGGATCAGCATAATTTTTCTTCCATGTAAGTGATGTGTTTTGTGTGCCTAGATTCTTGAGGAATTCTTTATTCTCAAGTTAGACATTTTATGTAGAATATATATTGGTCCTAAAACTTTGGTACCCTAAAACAACATGTGTTCTTTTACTCTGTGTATTCATCTTTTTCTTTTTTTTCCCCAGCCATGTATCTTGCATTATATGATTAGATAAATTCTCTGTTCTGGCTATAGGTATTTTACTTCAGGGATACCAGTTACCTTGCGTGGAATCACGATGTCTTCCAAATTCATTAACACATATCTAACTGTTTTACTCTGTTGTTTTCATCTGTATTCACTATAATTATCCCAGTGTCAGTAATTTAGGATTAGAATCTATATTCTGTTCTTTGCCTGTTTTACAACTTATTAGTTGCATAATGAAAACATTTGGTCTCTAGTGAGTTTTCTTGAACTTGCAACTTTCTTTTTTTGTTTTGATTATTGTAACATTTTACTGAATTCAAGTTTTTAATAATTTATTCTGTGATATGAAGCAACTGTAAGGAATTGTGAGTAAGGTTTTATTCTAGATTGTGCTCTTTCACTCTTATTTGCGTGGCACATATTCCACCCCTCCCCTGGCATATTTTAAGTTTTGGTTATAGATTTGCCTTATAGTTTATTTTCACCTGAATTACGCTAGAGCGACTCTGTAGACGTTCCATCTATTTTGATAGAACAGAAAGAGAGTCAAGTAACCCAAGTAGATATGAGAACAGTTTTTTTGTTATGAGCAGCTCATGAGGGCTTTTCTGTATTCTATCAACTCTTCTATATCTTAGCCAAATAGATGGGGTGACAGTGGGCAGGTGGTGTTGGGAGAGCATTGACAAGGGCAAAGTACAGACTTTGTTTTTTGTTTGTAGTTTTTTTTATTTTTGGCTGTGTTGGGTCTTCATTGCTGCCCGCAGGCTTTCTCTAGTTGCAGCGAGTGGGGGCTACTCTTCGTTGCGGTGCGCAGGCTTGTCATTGTGGTGGCTTCTCTCATTGCAGAGCATGGGCTCTAGGCATGTAGGCTTCAGTAGTTGTGGCTCACGGGCTCTAGAGCGCAGGCTCAGTAGTTGTGGCACATGGGCTTAGTTGCTCTGCGGCACGTGGGATCTTCCCAGACCAGGGATTGAACCCTTGTCCCCTGCATTGGCAGAAAGATTCTTATCCACTGCAACACCAGAGAAGTCCTAGACTTTGTTAAAATGCATGAGTTCTGTTCGTTTGTGAGAATGTTTATGATGCAAGAGTATTTATTATACCCTAAATCAACTTTAATATATGAGGTCAAGGATTTACAGTTCTCATCCATTTTGGTCATTTCCCTCTTCAATGTGTTCACTTTCCTCAATTTACTCTTTTTTCCTAGTGGTGGTTTCTATGACTTCTAGGTTAAGAGGAACAAGAGGATAAGATTATCTACTAATTAGTGAGAATTACTCACCACTTTGCTTTTTTGGTAATAGGTAAACTCTCCACTTTAATCCAGTTTCTTTTCTTTCTTTCCACAGGCACCAGGTGTTGAAGGTTATTGTATGAGGTCATCTTGAGGTTCTCTCTCTGTCTCTGTCTCCGTCCTTCTCTGTCTCTTTTCTTGTTGGTGGTGGTAAATTTTCCCCAAGTGGTGATGATGATGATAGCGATGATATAAGGTAATTTTATGGGGTAAAATTCTTTGAGTTTTAATGTTTATTTAAATCTGAATTTTAAAACATATTATATATGTCTGTACTCTAGGTGGCAATTCATGTGTCCTACCTTTTAACCCCTAATTCAGCTAAAAAACCTATTTATTTAGCATCTTAATCACATTCTATTATTGGTGCATCTTTGTTCATCTGTTGCCCCTGGTAAATTGTGAGCTCTTTGAAGATAGAGTATGCACTTTTTCTTCCTTCTTTTATGTTTACACTCCTAGCATCTAACCCCCTTGTTCAATGTGTGTAAAATAAATGAATAGATGAGTGAATTTTCATGGTAACTTATCTATGTTCAACATAAGGACTTATTTTCTAATGCATGGGGCTCTCTAAAAATAATATAGAGGTCTTTCAAGGAATTACCCACTGGTTAAAAATACTCAAGTCGAGGACTGAATGATTATCTGGAAGGACTGTGTGAGGAGATTTTCTACATAGTCGAAATTGGACATATGTTCTCCAGTTAGGATTTTACTAAGAAGCACTTACTTAAACATTTTTCCAAAAGGTTTTCTAGAGAATTTTCAACTAGATGTCCTTGAATAAAGAATTTTTTAAAATATTCTAGAAACTTCAGGCTCAAGGTGGGGGATCCATTTGTAAGAATTGTTCACTGTTAAATTTCTCCTACACAATCTTTTTCTTTCTGATCTTTTTTCCTAGTGATTTTTAATATAATAATAAGAACAAAGCAAAAATAATACTACTAACATAGCAATAGCATTAAGAAAATAAATGTGCCAGCCTTGAAAAACCAAAACAAAACAAAACTTTATGCCATTCCTCTTTGGAATCTGAAACTCTGGCACTATCTGTGACTGTTTTGAAGGCAATGGGAGAGTTCATTCAGATGCATTATTAAGCATCTGATTATTAACTTTCCAAACTTGGAAGCCTCCCTGGTGGTCTCTTCAATAGCTGTGTCCTCTGCATGACTTTCAGTCTTTGCCTGCAAACAGTCATGAGAGTGCAGAACATTTTAAAGTAAAATCACTTTTGCAGAAAGGTTTGTTTCCCCTTCTTGTGCTACCTTGATATACTACTAGTTTCAAATGCCTCATGTAAACTTGAAAGAAAATTCCTGATGTCCTTGCTTTAAATTTCTAAAGATCCAGTAGTGTACCAGGTCTTGAGGTAATAATCTATTCATAGGTTTATAGGAACAGTGAAAAAGTTAGTTGGATAAACTTAAACTACATCCAGAGCTTTAAAAATATTCTGAAAATACTGACCACACGAATAAACTTCTCTTGCCTTTATATATGGTAAAGAACTAAACGTTTAAAAAATAACAGTTGTGGGCTTCCCTGGTGGCGCAGTGGGTGAGAATCTGCCTACTAATGCAGGGGACATGGGTTCGAGACCTGGTCTGGGAAGATCCCACATGCCGCGGAGCGACTAGGCCCGTGAGCCACAGCTACTGAGCCTGCGCGTCTGGAGCCTGTGCTCCGCAACCAGAGAGGCCGCGATAGTGAGAGGCCCGTGCACCGCGATGAAGAGTGGTCCCCACTTGCCACAACTAGAGAAAGCCCTCGCACGGAAACGAAGACCCAACACAGCCAAAAAGTAAATAAATAAATTAATTAATTTAAAAAAAAAAAATAACAGTTGTTCTTTTGAATGTACTATGTCTGAGTATGGTTGATACCATATGATACCATAGGATTCTTGTTTTCTGTTTTTCTGAGATGGTAAAATGAACCTCAGAGCTGGTACTTAACAAGATTTGTAAAACATAAAGTTAGAGTTTGAATTGAGTTATTTCTGATCCTAACACTGTTATAAAACAATATCCCTGTGATTAGTCTGAGCAAAATTTAGAACATAAGAAGAAAACGTCTATCATTTAAATAAAGGCAAGAATAAGTTAAAAGTTTGGGAAGAATTTCGTGTCAGCAATGGAATGTTTTGATAAAGCAGTTTATAGAAAAGAAATAGATAGGAGGGTGAAAGAGACCTGGAATGGGAAGTTTCAAAAAATGTTTCAAGCTTTATTGAGATATATTTGACATATAAACATATTAAAGGTATACAGTGTGATGTTCTGATACATGTAAGTATTGTGAAATGATTACCACAGTAAGGTGAAGGGGGCAACGTATACCACTTTCAAATATGCTTCTTTGGCATAAGGTTTATCTTGAGCTGATTTTTTTTAAGAAACAGGAAACACAAGAGAAGCTCTGAAAACCCTGTAGAAGTTACCACTTATAAGAGACATTTACTTTTATAAGGGAAATCTCCATAAAAAAAATATATTATTTATTTATTTATTTATTTACATAGCAGGTTCTAATTAGTGATCCATTTAATTCATATTAGTGTATACATGTCAAACCCAATCTCCCAATTCATCTCATCACCACCAGTCCCCTGCCACTTTCCCCACTTGGTGTCCATACGTTTGTTCTCTACATCTGTGTCTCTATTTCTGCCCTGCAAACTGGTTCATCTGTAGATTTTTCTAGGTTCCACATATATGTGTTAATATACAATATTTGTTTTTCTCCTTCTGACTTACTTCACTCTTTATGACAGTCTCTAGATCCATCCACATCTCTACAAATGACCCAATTCCGTTCCTTTTTATGGCTGAGTAATATTCCATTATATATATGTACCACAACTTCTTTATCCATTCGCCTGTCAATGGGCATCTAGGTTGCTTCCATGACATGGCTAGGCTAAATAGTGCTGCAATGAACATTGGAGTGCATGTGTCTTTTTGAATTATGGTTTTCTCTGGGTATATGCCCAGTAGTGGGATTGCAGGGTCGTATGATAATTCTACTTTTAGTTTTTTAAGGAACTTCCATACTGTTCTCTATAGTGATTGTATCAATTTACATTCATACCAACAGTGCAAGAGGGTTCCCTTTTCTCCACACCCTCTCCAGCATTTGTTGTTTGTAGATTTTCTGATGATGCCCATTCTAACTGGTGTGAGGTGATACCTCACTGTAGTTTTGATTTGCATTTCTCTAATAATTAGTGATGTTGAGTAGCTTTTCATGTACTTCTTGGCCCTCTGTATGTCTTCTTTGGAGAAATGTCTACTTAGTTTTTCTGCCCATTTTTTGATTGGATTGTTTGTTTTGTTTAATCTTGAGCTTTATGAGCTGTTTATGTATTTTGGAGATTAATCCTTTGTCCATTGATTCATTTGAAAATATTTTCTCCCATTCAGAGGGTTGTCTTTGTGTCTTGTTTGTAGTTTCCTTTGCTTTACAAAAGCTTTTAAGTTTCAATAGGTCCCATTTGTTTATTTTTCTTTTTATTTCCATTACTCTAGGAGGTGGATTAGAAAAGATCTTGCTGTGATTTATGTCAAAGATTGTTCTTCCTATGTTTTCCTCTAAGAGTTTTATAGTGTCTGGTCTTACATTTAGGTCTCTAATCCATTTTGAGTTTATTTTTGTGTACGGTGTTAGGGAGTGGTCTAATTTCATTCTTTTACATGTAGCTGTCCAGTTTTACCAGCACCACTTATTGAAGAGACTGTCTTTTCTCCATTGTATATTCTTGCCTCCTTTGTCATAGATTAGTTGACCTTAGGTGTGTGGGTTTATCTCTGGGCTTTCTGTCCTGTTCCATTGACCTATATTTCTGTTTTTGTGCCAGTACCATATTGTCTTGATTACTGTAGCTTTGTACTGTCATCTGAAGTCAGGGAGTCTGATTCCTCCAGCTCCGTTTTTTTCCCGCAAGACTGCTTTGGCTATTCGGGGTCTTTTGTGTCTCCATACAAATTTTAAAATTTTTTGTTCTAGTTCTGTAAAAAAATGCCATTGGTAAGTTGATAGGGATTGCATCAAATCTGTAGATTGCTTTGGGTAGTAGAGTCATTTTCACAATATTGATTCTCCCAATCCAATAACATGGTATATCTCTCCATCTGTTTGTATCATCTTTAATTTCGTTCATTAGTGTCATAGTTTTCTGCATACAGGTCTTTTGTCTCCCTAGGTAGGTTTATTCCTAAGTATTTTATTCTTTTTGTTGCAGTGGTAAATGAGAGTGTTTCCTTAATTTCTCTTTCAGATTTTTCATCATTAGTGTATAGGAATGCAAGAGATTTCTGTGCATTAATTTTGTATCCTGCTACTTTACCAAATTCATTGATTAGCTCTAGTAGTTTTCTGGTAGCATCTTTAGGATTCTCTATGTAGGGTATCATGTCATCTGCAAACAGTGACAGTTTTACTTCTTCTTTTCCAATTTGTGTTCCGTTTATTTCTTTTTTTCTCCAATTGCCATGGCTACGACTTCCAAAACTATGTTGAGTAATAGCGGCGAGAGTGGACATCTTTGTCTTGTTCCTGATCTTAGAGGAAATGCTTTCAGTTTTTCACCATTGAGAATGATGTTTGCTATGGATTTGTCATATATGGCCTTTTTTATGTTGATGTAGGTTCTCTCTGTGCTCACTTTCTGGACAGTTTTTATCATAAATGGGTGTTGAATTTTGTCAAAAGCTTTTTCTGCATCTATTGAGATGATCCTATGGTTTTTATTCTTCAGTTTGTCAATATGGTGTTTCACATTGATTTATTTGCATATGTTGAAGAATCCTTACATCCCTGGGATAAATCCCACTAGATCATGGTGTATGATCCTTTTAATGTGTTGTTGGATTCTGTTTGCTAGTATTTTGTTGAGGATTTTTGCATCTGTATTCTTCAGTGATATTGGTCTGTAATTTTCTTTTTTTGTAGTATCTTTGTCTGGTTTTGGTATCAGGTTGATGGTGACCTCACAGAATGAGTTTGGGAGTGTTCCTTCCTCTGCAATTTTTTGAAAGAGTTTCAGAAGGATGAGTGTTAGCTCTTCCCTAAATGTTTGATAGATTTCACCCGTGAAGCCATCTGGTCCTGGACTTCTGTTTGTTGGAAGATTTTTAATCACAGTTTCAATTTCATTACTTGTGATTGGTCTGTTCATATTTTCTAGTTCTTCCTGGTTCAGTTTTGAAAGGTTATAACTTTCTAAGAATTTGTCTATTTCTTCCAGGTTGTCCATTTTATTGGCATAGAGTTGCTTGTAGTAGTCTCTTAGGATGCTTTGTATTTCTGCGGTGTCCATTGTAACTTCTCCTTTTTCATTTCTAATTTTATTAGTTTGAGTCCTCTCTTTTTCTTGTTGAGTCTGGCTAATGGTTTATCAATTTTGTTTATCTTCTCAAAGTACCACCTTTTAGTTTTATTGATCTTTGCTATTGTTTTCTTTGCTTTTATTTCATTTATTTCTGCTCTGATCTTTATGATTTCTTTCCTTCTACTAACTTCGGGTTTTGTTTGTTCTTCTTTCTCTAGTGCCTTTAGGTGTAAGGTTAGATTGTTTATTTGAGATTTTTCTTCTTTCTTAAGGTAGCTTTCTTTCTTAAGGTAGGCTTGTATTGCTATAAACTTCCCTCTTAGAACTGCTTGTGCTGCATCCCATAGGTTTTGGATCATCGCGTTTTTGTTGTCATTTGTCTCTAGGTATTTTTTGATTTCCTCTTTATTTCTTCAGATATCTCTTGGTTATTTAGTAACGTACTATTTTTTATGTTTTTTCCCCTGTAATTGATTTCCAGTCTCATAGCGTTGTGGTCAGAAAAGATGCTTGATATGAGTTAAATTTTCTTAAATTTACTGAGACTTGAGTTGTGACCCAAGATGTGGTCTATCCTGGAGAATATTCCATGTGCACTTGAGAAGAAAGTGTAATCTCCTGTTTTTGGATGGAATGTCCTATAAATGTCAATTAAATCTATCTCATCTATTTTGTCATTTAAAGCTTGTGTTTCCTTATTCATTTTCTGTGTATGATCTGCCCATTGGTGTAAGTGAGGTGTTAAAGTCCCCCACTATTATTTTGTGACTGTTGATTTCCTCTTTTATAGCTGTTAGCAATTGCCTTATGTATTGAGGTGCTCCTGTGTTGGGTGCATATATATATATATATATATATATATATATATATATATATATATATAATTGTTATGTCTTCTTCTTGGATTGCTCCAGTGATCATTATGTAGTGTCCTTCCTTGTCTCTTTTAACATTCTTTTTTTTTTTAATTTTATATTTTTGCGATACATGGGCCTCTCACTGTTGTGGCCTCTCCCGTTGTGGTGAACAGGCTCCGGACGTGCAGGCTTAACGGCCATGGCTCACGGTCCTAGCCACTCCATGGCATGTGGGATCCTCCTGAACCGGGGCACGAACCCGTGTCCCCTGCATCGGCAGGCGCACTCTCAGCCACTGTGCCACCAGAGAAGCCCAACATTCTTTAAAGTCTCTTTTATCTGATATGAGATATTGTTACCACAGCTTTCTTTTGATTTCTATTTGCATGGAATATCTTTTTCCATCCCCTCACTTTCAGTCGGTATGTGTCCCTAGGTCTCTTGTAGACAGCATATATATGGGTCTTGTTTTTGTGTCCATTTAGTGAGCCTGTGTCTTTTGGTTGGAGCATGTAATCCATTCACGTTTAAGGTAGTTATCAATATGTATGTTCCTATTACCATTTTCTTAATTGTTATGGGTTTGTTTTTGTAGGTCCTTTTCTTCTCTTGTGTTTCCTACTTAGAGAAGTTCCTTTAGCATTTGTTTTAGAGCTGGTTTGGTGTTGCTGAATTCTCTTAGCTTTTGCTTGTTTGTAAAGCTTTTGATTTCTCCATTGAATCTGAATGAGATCCTTGCTGGGTTGAGTAATATTGGTTTTAGGTTATTCCCTTTCATCACTTAAAATATGTCATGCCACTCGCTTCTGGCTTGTAGAGTTTCTGCTGAGAAATCAGCTGTTAACCTATGGGAGTTCCCTTCTATGTTATTTGTTGTTTTTCCCTTGTTGCTTTCAATAATTTTTCTTTGTCTTTAATTTTTGTCAGTTTGATTACTGTGTGTCTCAGCGTGTTTCTCCTTGGGCTTATCCTGACTGGGACTCTCTGCTTTTCCTGGACTTGGGTGCCTATTTCCTTTCCCATGTTAGGGAAGTTTTTGACTATAATCTCTTCAAATATCTTCTCGGGTCCTTCCTGTCTCTCTTCTCCTTCTGGGACCCCTATAATGTGAATGTTGTTGCATTTAATGTTGTCCCAGAGGTCTCTTAGTTTGTCTTCATTTCTTTTCATTCTTTTTTCTTTATTCTGTTCCACAGCAGTGAATTCCACCATTCTGTCTTCCAGGTCACTTATCCGTTCTTCTACCTCAGTTATTCTGCTATTGATTCCTTCTAGTGTAGTTTTCATTTCAGTTATTGTATTGTTCACCTCTGTTTGTTTGTTCTGTAATTCTTCTAGCTGCTTATTCTTTAATTCTTCTAGGTCTTTGTTAAACATTTCTTGCATCTTCTTTATCTTTGCTTCCATTCTTTTTCCGAGGTCCTGGGTCATCTTCACTATCATTATTCTGAATTCTTTTTCAGGAAGGTTGCCTATCTCCACTTCATTTGGTTGTTTTTCTGGGGTTTTATCTGGTTTCTTCATCTGGTACAAAATCCTCTGCCTTTTCATTTTGTCTGTCTTTCTGTGAATGTGGTTTTCCTTCCACAGGCTGCAGAATTGTAGTTCTTCTTTCTTCTGTTGTCTCCCCTCTGGTGGATGAGGCTATCTAAGAGCCTTGTCAGGAAATCTCCATTTTTAAGGTTGTCTGTCTCTTTCTGTACTAGGAAGAGGAGGATGAACTCTAAGTCTATAGAAACTTGTACTAGTGGAGAAAGCAAGGAGTTAAATCTACATAACAACCATACCTTTGTTTACTCTGCTTTTCCTGGTAACCTCCCATAACTGGCCTTCCCCCAGCCCCTAACTTCTTTCTTTTGTGTTTAGCTGGGGATGGTATTTAAGGTGGTGATTTGGGCCATTTGGGGGCTTCACTCAATTTTCTTGAGAATCTCCCATGTATACAGGAGATATACATATTTTTAAACTTATGTGTGTTTTTCTCTTGTTAATCTTTCTTGATACGCATATATATTGTGTCTCAGCCAAGAAGCTAGAAGGGTAGAGGAAAAATTATTTTTCCTCCCCTACAAAGGTTAGTTAACACCTCCATCACCTCACATAATTATTAATTTTTTTTTAGTGTGGTGATAACATTTAAAATCTATTCTCTTAGAAATTGTTAAGTATATAATACAGTATCAGTAACAATTATCACAATACTATATATTAGATCCTCCAAACTTATCCATCTTATAACTGGTAGTTTATACCCTTTGATCAAATCTCCTTATTTCCCTCACCTCCCAGCCCCTGGCAACCCCCATCCTACTCTCTGATTTTATCAGTTTGGCTTATGATCTGATGGCCCCTTATAGCAGAAAATTGATGGATGTGAGTCAGTTAGTCCAGGTATATAGAGAAGGAGAATTAGAGACAGAATTAGTGTTTGGTTCCAAGACAAATTAGTGTTTGGAGCAAAATTTGCCACCCTGAAATATGTCTCTTTCTTTGACATAAGAATTAATTTAGACTGATTATTTATAAGGCCCAGAAGACTCAGGAAGAACATTTGCCCTTTCCCCTAACAGCCTAAAAGGACGTATTAGATAGATGAATTGTTCCAGGAAGGAAGTGATCACCATGGATAACCATAGTATGAAATAAGTGTTCAGACAGGGAGGAACCCAGCAAAGTCTGTTAAAATTCCTCTCTGACGGGCTTCCCTGGTGGTGCAATGGTTGAGTCTGCCTGCCGATGCAGGGGACACGGGTTCGTGCCCCGGTCCGGGAAGATCCCGCATGCTGCGGAGCGGCTGGGCCCGTGAGCCATGGCCGCTGAGCCTGCGCGTCTGGAGCCTGTGCTTGGCGACGGGAGAGGCCACAACAGTGAGAGGCCCACGTACTGCAAAAAAAAAAAAAAAAAAAAAGATGGTATTCAACCAGAAGACCACTAGTTTGGAATTCCTAATTTAATTCAGCACCTTCCTTTTATAGAAAAAATGTTCTGGACCCATAGAAGTTTAGTGTCACAACTAGCAGATGTCAAAACGTTGTTTTAAAAATGCCCATTTATTTTCCCCTTCCTCTACAAAATATGTTGTGACTTGACAACATTTTAGAAAAGGTATTTGAACACAAGCTAGGAGAAACTCAATTTCCAAGGAAAGCTTGGAGTGCCTTAGAAACCATGAGATATCATTGCATAATCTAAAAGAACAAGTTTACTTTTAAAACTGGTTTGTTAAATCCCTAAATCCCCTTGATAGAGGTGAGATTGCACCACCAGTTGTACTTCCATTGGTGTAACTTGGTGAAATGACTTCTGGATCAAGTTAATCCTTTCCTCTTTCTATCTAGCTCTACAAGAGCCATCATTTTAGATGATAAGGACTCTTCTTCTCCCCTAGTACACATTTATCTATCTTATCTTTTAGAATGTTAAGCCTTAGGAATGCAGCCAGAGTCTGTCAGTGCCTGCATCATGTGGTATTCACTCTGTGAAACATGATGAAGTGGAAAGACATTCCATATAGTTGAATGTCCCATGTTCTAGGGCCTAGTGTGTTTGTCTTTTTTTCGTTTCAGTCCCAAAGAATAAGATAAAATAATATATGCTATATGACCTACAGTAACTTATTTTTAATAACCTCCTAATTATTCCCACATCTAATTTAACAGTTATGGTAAAGATTCTAGTGCATTTGTAGGTGTTGCTAAATCTCAGTTTCCCTTATGTGTTTCTATAAGCCACAGAATGTATGCAGAATAGTGTCTAACACATAATAGTTGAGGCGTGGCTAATTGGATGGATAGATGGATGGATGGGTGGATGGATAGTTAGATGGTTGAATGGGTGAATGGATAGATGGGTAGACAGACACATGAATAAATTAATGAATCAATACATTGAATAGCTTTCCAGAATCGAGCAATTTAGTTAATCTTGATTGGCATCTAATATTTCATCTGGTCGTTGACAATCTCTAAAATCACATTCAACTCTGAAAATGTATGATTCTATAATCGTATTTATTTATATCTCACACCTTTTCAGACCCACATCATATGTTGAAAAATATTTCTTCTTTATATTTAAAGTTAGATATATTAGCAGTTACATACATGAGATTATATGGATATGGGGCTCTTATGAGTCACAAAAAGTTGAATTGAGTTAAATTCCTCTTAGCGATACAGTGGTATGTATTGCTATATTTTTACTAGAGTGTTATGTCTTCATCAAAAAAATCTTAGGTACTCATAGGGATGTTGAGAACAATAATGAGATTCCCTCATTTTATAACTGAGGGGACTGAGACATGGAATGATCAAAACAATCTTGGTCTGATCTTGTTCATCATTACCCAAGATTCTTTTAGGCTTACAGATTTTTGACAAGCAAAATCAAAAGAGTATTTTAAAGTCAATGGGACAGAAGTCAAATATTAAATTTGGATGAATGAAAACATAACATGTTGAAGTTTCTTATAGCTGTATCCCCTTTGTAATCATGAGACACTCTTCTGAAGAGCTTCAACTAAAAATCCTAAAATCTTTGCAGATTTTTCTTTACCTGATGTGGTAAATTAAAAAATTAATCCAATGCCCTCAGATCTGTGTTTCTTGTTTTACAAAATAGTTTATTGATTAGCCAAGGTCTAAACAAAGCTTCCTCCATGACTCATTGATCAAAATAAGATTCGAGAGCTCATTAACTCAGTTGTCAGATACATTTATTTCTTCATAAGCTCCTTTTTTCCTACTAACCTTTCACAATAGTAAAAGCAAAAGAGCTTATCTACTTTTACGTTTCACCAAGCGTATATCAGCTACCATTATGCTCTTTTCCAGAGAAAATTTTAGAGAAAATGTACATTCCAAAATATTTTATTTGGAGGATGAAATCTCCAAACATCATCAAACTATTTAGTGGATTATTGTAGCTTTAAACAAGGGAAAATGTAGCCACTAAGTATTCCTATTTTGATATCATTAATTACTTGCACAATCCAACCATAACACAAAATACCAACTTAGTAAGTGAAGGATCTTTGGAAAATGTTCTTTGGATTTTGCTTATGGTGAGGGGACTCATTGGCAGATGCTTTCATGTTTTATCACTAAAATTTGAATCGATTGGTGATGAAACTAATCTCATATTTATTCACAGCTCCTATGTACAGGACTTCAGCTCCACTTGGGTAAGTGGTCCCATATTTTCAGGCATCAATTCCAGTCTGTATTTCTAAGATGTCATCTTTTGCTAGGGTGACTTTATAACTTATCCAGTTTTGAGAGTGAAAGATAGTACTATTAATAATTTTGCTAGAACAAACCAGTTCTATCCCACAGGGACTTGTGATCACCCTGCATTTAGTTGAATAAATGACAGGTCTTACCATAACTGCTCTCTCCTTGACATGAGTCTGATTTCTCACTAAAGAGTATTTTGCA
Organism: Tursiops truncatus; assembly: GCF_011762595.2. Lineage (NCBI taxonomy): Eukaryota > Metazoa > Chordata > Mammalia > Artiodactyla > Delphinidae > Tursiops > Tursiops truncatus. The sequence goes on along the minus strand of NC_047052.1, from coordinate 24,959,020 downwards.
CGTTATTATTCCAGAATGTCTTTCAGTACAAACTCTTTCCCTCCAGATTTTCTAATTCTGTGCATCTCAGGTTTCACTTTTGCAGTGAAGTTCCCTGGTCCCCTAGCTCTCATTGATTGATCTTTCTGAGCAGTACTTAGAGTTTGCACTGCACATCATCATTGGCTCTGAAATTGTTTGCTCTTGTTTCATATATGTGTAAGTTTTATCTTCCAGAATGTACCATGGGTTTCCCAAAAGCAGGGAGGGATGCGTTGTACTTTTTCCTCTCCAGCGGACTTGACATAGGAATAACCAGCTAACACTGTGGTCATATATTGAATGATTAAACTGGACATGGTGGTTTTTTTTCCTCTCACACTTATCTCTACCCTTCTTATTGTGCTCCAGCCATACTGGCCTACTTCCCATTTCTTCAAGATGCCAATCACGGTGACTCTGCAGTACTCATTCAGTTAGCCTATCATGTATTTTCTTCCCCTTATTTGCAGGTTGATTTTTCTACCTTACTTCAGGCTCCTGTTCCAAAGTTACTTCTTTAGAAAAGAGTTCCTTGGAACTATCTGTATTATGTCCACTTTCACCCCTTTAGCCTTACTCCCTTAGCATCTATTCTTGCTTTATTGCTAGTCTTCATAGTTCTTTTTTCCTTCCTAATGTCAAATACACACAAAGATACCACCCCTCCCCCCAATAACAACTAAGTTTCATATCTTCTTCATCTATTACCAACACCTAGAAGTGTTCTAGGAACATAGAAGGTGCTCAAGAAATTCATGTATCTATTAAAAGAACATGGCAGGGGAAGAAAAATAGGCCCAAATAAACACTGGTAGTGGTGATGAAGGAAAGTATGGAGCAGTTTATTTGAAAGAGAATGTGAATCATGTTTTTAGAGTATAGAACCTATATTTCTGTTCTTGAACTCAGATCTGTCCTTCGACCTCATTCCCCATGAAGTTTCTACCAGGTACACCATACTGAATGATCACCAAGGCTAACATAAATTCTAAGAAATTTTCCATTTCTAGAAATCCTTCACATATTTCCCCCATGAGGAGTTGAATAGAAACTAAGATCTGTTCTGAAATTCTTTCTTCGTTGAAGAACCAAAAATGAGCAAGTATGGCCATCTTGCAGAGATCATTTTTTCCTCGGTAGGTAATTGCATCTGAGAAGGAAAGAGGATAGAAAAACATATTATAGCAGTCTTAGATATATAGCATATCACCGCTCCTCACAAGACAAATTTAACCTCTGTTGCTTTAAAATAACCATATATAGGCTATAAACACAGTATTTTAATGGATTTTCTCTTTTGTGCTGTCCGTGTAGATAAAACTTAACTGCTTCCTGTTAAGATCCTTTTCTAGAAATGTGGCAGTACGTGTAAAATTTGTTAGGCCATCAACCCACTCTATTTTTCCTGGAAACAGCACCCTTGCCATTTGGAGAGCTGCTCTTTCCCATCTATGGTTATATGGTTGGAATAGAAGCTGCTGCCTTTCAGTATGATTCAGGCAGTGAAGACATGGCCCAAGGTCAGACCATCATGAGAGCTTAAGGTGTATACCTGATCGAACCCAGACCAATGAGCATCCTCCCCAGGGATTTGTCCAATTTGAGCTAGAAGGAAAGCCCTTTCATCCTTGGCCACAGAAGCCTGGAAATGGCTATATTTCCTATATTACCCTTTATGTGTAGAAAGGCAGTGTTCTCTAGTAAAACTCAAAGGCAGTCAATAAAACTAAAACATAAAACAAAATAAAACACACACACCCCAAAACAAAAGTGTAAAATAGAGTTTGACTACATTTGAGTTCCTGGTTCCAGTTGCCCAGGAAAAACTCTAAAAACACTCTTTCCTTTGCCTTAATTAAGTGAATCAAGAAATTCTTCTGTAGAACATTGTGCACATTTGATTTTCTGCTGCTCATTTTTTGGCCTCCTAAGCAAACTAATTTATGTTGCAAACCTTTTTGAGGACTCTTTTCCTGTGATGCCTCTCCTGAAATCTCACTTCTCCTCTACCAAATTCTATTTTGTGTTCATCCTTCTATAATTGCATGTCTTATTGCAGTGCATTTTTGCATGTGAGTTTCTACTGCTGTCTTACATGCCCTATGAAGAGCGAGGTTCTGTATTTAATTTCCATCACTAGAACTCAGTACTTTCATGTCAAAGATTAGGTTCTCAGTAAGTGAAGTAATAAACAACCTTGGAAGGGGGCTCTTCTTGTCTTGCTAAGAAAGTAAGGGTACTCTACCAGAGGTCACTCCTAAAATATTTGACAGAAATAATAATTAAAAAGTAAGCAAATATACAGCAACAAAATAATGAAACCGACATTGAAGGCAAAGACTTTCTTGCTATATTATATACAACCTTTCGGTCAATTCCAATCTTTTCCTCTTGAAATCTCAGTTATACTCTTTCTGTAGAAATGCCTCATCAAAAATACTTTTATCTTGCTCTGCTCTTCTTTTGAATATTTTATTATAACCTCTTAATTAAATGACACTCAAAATTATTTGCATTTGAAAAAGTATGTAATTGTATTATATGAGATATTAAAAGTTTCCACATCTAAATTTTGTTCTACTTAGTTCACTTTGCTTCATGCTACATAATGTAACTTTTAACATTTGTAATGTGTTTATTTCTAGTGTATTTTGCATTTTCCTTTTTATTAAACACGAAGTATAAGAACAGCAAGAAAGTCTTATATAGATTGGCAGTAGTCATTCTACTGGATTTCACAACATGCATGCTCGTGTAAAATTATACATGTACCATACATTCATATAACCTTCTATAATTTCATCATCCAGATGGATTTCACGGAGGGACATTTAAAATATATTTGTGTGAAAATTAGATTTAAGTTGAAAAGTGTCCAAGGAAAAATATAGAGTAATACTTTTGTTATTATAATTATGCAATTAGGAGAAGATTCAAATAGAGTATACACAGAAAAAAGGCTTAGTACAAGGTGTTTATCTTGGCACTGGCAGGAGTGGAGATAGTTTTACCTAAAGTTTATTAGAAAAGAATCACCTTTGGTAAATCCAAGCTAAATTTTAAGCATAATTATCTCTAGAGTCACATACTTTCTTCACCAATAGAGTGACATTTGTTTAAATTTATATATTTTTTTCTGTGTCAAAAGTTTAACCTTGCAGCTATTTTAACCATTCAGGAAAATATAATAAAAAGACCAAATATTTAATCTCCACACTAGAGAAAACTTATTGATACGCGAGAACTCAAAATTGTTTCCGCATCTTAAATTTCCCCATGACTTATTCTAGGCTATCATGAGTGTTGAGTATATAGTTAGAGAGCTGGCATAAGTGCTACAATGTTGACCCTGAACTGGATGCTAAGGATACTTGGTTAACTCTCTATCATAAAGACAAGTTTCAGGGTCTGTAACCTAGCATTCCAAGGCTATCTATTTTCTGATTCTCTATTGTCATTTCTCATTTCTCACCATTCATTTACAACTTCACACTATATAGTCCAAACATATGGAACTCATTACAGTTGTCCAAATATGTCTTCATAATCTTTTGTGTGTTTGTGTGTGTATTTGCTTCATCTGCCAAGCACATTTTTCTCACCCCTCAGTAACTGTGACAGATTATTTTTTGAAGATGGGTAGGTTTTCATTAGGTTCTTGACTTAAGCATAAAGCACCCTAAATTTAATCTCAGCTTTGTCACGGACTAACTCTCTAGTTGGGAGGTAGTTGCATAATCTCTCTCTGTAGCTCCGTTTCTTCATGCTTAAATTGGCACTATTAGAGTATCTAGAGGGTGTGTATGTGTGTATGGATGTGTTCTCATCACACAATTTCAGGCGTTTAGGGAATGTTTGTTAAGTGTAAAGACTTCTTCCAAAAGAAATTAATAAAGCTAAATAATATAATTTTCTCTGTACAGTTATTTCTCTGGCCTGAGGCTGCATGGATAGAAAAATACAATACTTTTAGTGAGAAACTGAGTTTGTGTGTGTGTGTATTAGAATAGGTTCCAAAACTGAGAATGCACTGGGATTTTTGCTCTATTTCCAGTAGTCACCAGAAATACCTCATCATGCTCACATTCTAGTAAAAAATCATCAAATTCACCTGGTGATTTTATAAAACTACAATTTCCATGTTCCCCACTCCCCTCAACCCCATAAGATGTTGACTCTGAAGGTCTGGAGTAAAGCTGCAGTATCAGGTAATTCTAATTTACAGTCAGATCGGGGTGCCCACCATGCTCATCTCCTCCCCCTCCTTCTCCTTCCGTCTGTATCGTTCTGATGTCTCTTATTATATTCAATTACTGCATTCTATCCTGTCTGAAAAGCTAAGTGAAGGCAGCCCAATTCTGCCTCTGTTGCTATGCATTCATTCATTTATTCTTGTCACAAATCCTTACTGAGAGATTTTTGTGTCACACGTACTGTGCTACCTGTTAGGTATATATTGTTTACTGTTTGGTATAAAGGCAGTACTGCTAAGTATCAGGAATTCAAGCTGCCTGGGTTGTAATCCGGGCTGAATTAGTACTAGCTGCTGTGTACCACTGCGTGGTCTCTAACCTCAGTCATCCTTCATCCACATCTCTAGCATGTGGATATCATTGTCCCCAACTCTCCCAATTTTTTGTGAGCCTTCATATGAGATCTCTATTGTCACCTGATAAGTTCACATACATGTCTGTTGTTATTTTATTAATAGTAATATTAGTAGTCAGGGAGACAGCATAAAACATAAACAAGTGAAAAATTATAGTGTGATAAGTTCTATGAAGGGCACAATTGGATGCTTGAGAAAGAGCAGAGAAACAGGATTCGATAAAGTAATTAAAGAAAGTTTCTTGAGAAGGTGATAGTTAAGTTGGTATGTGGAAGATAAAAGTGGAAATGGCCCAAGAAAACCAAGGGCAAAGCATTTTTGGCAAAGGGAAAAGCATATCTAAAGTTTTGCATCAGGGAAACATCTGGAATACTCCAGAAACTTCAATTGCTGCTTACAGTGAGAAAACAATTAGCTATTTCAAAGGGGTTATTGCCCAAGGCTCAAAATCTGCTGAAGCACCCGCATCCCCTAAAGCCGTTGTCCGCCCCAGGGCATGGCATCTGCCCCTGCAGTGATGGTCAGTGTTCCTGCTGAAGGTGCATCAGGTTGTCTGTTTAAGCTGTGACAAGCAAGGCCAAGATTGATCTCTGTACTCACCTAGAGCTTCTCTTTCATTCTGACCCTGTGTCTCCTTTTTTTTTTTTTTTTTTTTATTTTTATTTTTTCTGTGTCTCCTTTTATCTGAAAATTTCATATGGTGCCACCAGCCCAAAGCTGTGCCTCTGTACATTTGAAATGTCTTATAGAAGTTTTACTGAATCAGTTCTTTTAGACTCATCTTTAGGTACATGTTGTTGCCGAGTGGTTGACAATTGAACTCCAGAATCATATTATGATGTATACTCCCACTTTGCAACTTAATTTCTAGATGATATTTTATTTACATTTTTAAATTGTTGCATTAAATACAAACTTAGTAGCTTAAAATAACGCCCATTTATTGACTCACACTTCGGATGGTTAGAAGTGCGGACACAGTATGGCTGTACTCTCAGCCCAGGGTTTCACAAAGCTTAAATCAAGGTCTCAGCCAGACTCTCATCTTGAAGTCAAGGTGGTCTTCCAAGTTCACATGATTATGGCTTAAATCAGTTCTTTGCTGCTGTGCTACTGAGGCCCCATTTCCTTGCTGGCTGTCAGCCAGGGGCTGCTCCCCACATCTGGACACTCTCTGTGTTCTTTTCCATGTGGCCCCCTCCATCTTCAAAGCCAGGAACAGAGAATCTCCCTCTGTTGAAGACTCCTCATTCTTCAAATGCTGTCTATAGGAAGAGCCTGGTTCTTGTTAGGGGCTCACATGATTTGGTCATACCTATCAATCACCTCCCTTTTAAAAATTCAACTGTGCTGTATAACATAACCTAATCCCTGGAGGGACTATCTCATCGTATTCAGAGTGCACATCCACAGTAGAAGAGAGGGGCAGAAATCCTGGGGGCTGTCTTAGAATTCTACCTGGCACACCTTGTCAAGACTTCAAGCCATAGATTCCTTCTCGGTAAATCAAGGATGATCATGGTTCTTTGCCTTTGGATTTCTGTGATGAATAAATGAGGTAGTCAATGTAAAGTGATTGCTGTGGTCACTAGCATGTGAAAGCTCTTTAAAATATCAATGCTGTTTCACTATTATAACTACTACCCCCACCACCAGCACCTCCACTACCACTGATGAGTTCGGTGTAAGTCTGTGGTCTGTGGCAGATGGCATATCATTTGTATTCATGTTTTCCCCTTTTTCTCACTCTGAGATGATTATTTGCCTAAGAAACCAAAGACTCTATTGGCTCCAAACAGATGACTGGAAGAGTTTCTTCGTCATTCTTCCCTTAGGAACGTGATTCCTTGAGTAAATACAATGGAGCTTCCATAAGTGCCCATTTTTCTCCAACAAACACACATCCACACCCACAGAAACACACACACATACATATGCACCCCAAATTAACTCTCCAAAGAGAGAGGGTTGATCATTTAACATGTGTGTTATAATCAGACAAAACTGCATTTATGTCCTGGCTCTACTAGGATATTAACTTCAGAGAGCCTCTACTTGCTTCCCTATAATAAAGGTACATTAACAGTGATGGCCATATAGAGTGGTTGTTAGAATTAAATTACTCTATAGTGACTTCCAGATAAATTGTAGCTATCGTGATTAATATAAATCTACCACAATTTATCATACAGCTTATGAAAACTACTCAAGCTGAAAATTTCCAACCTGGAATACTTAAATATATATTAAATGTGCTATTCCATTTAATATTTTTAAACTAGAAACAACAAACAAACATGTCTAATTGTCCACCTTAAACTAAGCTTTCCCGCCCAGATGTCCAAAGGATAATAGCTTAAAAACAAAAAAATATCACTTTGTAATATTTCATTTTTGCTTGTATTCTTTCTAATTTATTCTGGGTGAAATCTCAAACCCTTTTCATCGTAGGACATGAGAAATGCTGTACATGGGTGGGTTTCGATGGATGTGACATTTGGGGGCATCCCAGTTAGTTTTTCTTACCCTGTGCATTCATGCTGATTGTTCATGAACAGTGGTGAGGTGGTCACTTCAATTTGTGACATCTACTGTTTCTCCACCTGAGTCACTTCAGTCCAGATGTGTTATCCCTACAGAGAACAAGCAAAGAGACACAGCTGCAACTACAGTATCAGTGAATGCTTTTCATAAAATGGAGACTAAAATGGGGGTGGGGGGAAATCTATCTGTTCTCTTAACACCCTAAAGAGCTTGAAATGCATGTGGTGACATTCAGCATTTTTCATTCATTGGTACATATCTCCAAGGTTGAGCTGCTTTATTATGTTTAAAGATAATATTGCCATTTTCATTTTCTCTTCTTTCCTTTCTGAATGACATAGAGTTATGTTCCAGAATTCAAAGTGCATTCCAGGTAAAGCCGTGCTCAATTGAAGGGTGATTTCTGTTGTCTGAGATTAACATTTTGATTGTACACTTAAGCATTTACTGTTGCATTTTGGGCTAAACAGTCATTTATTCACTAAGGAAATACTTGTTGAACACCTACTTTTGGCCAAGTAAAAAGAACTGACGATGCAGGTATGCGGTATAGAGTTGTGTTAGAAAAGCAGATTCTGGAGCTGGACCGTCCTGGACTACCACTTACTAGCTGAGGGACCTTGGGCAAGCTACCTGATTTATTTTTGTCTCAGTTTGTTTATCCATGTAATGTGGATAATAATAGTACGTACCTCATAAGGTTGCAAGAAGGAGTAACCAAGTTAATATTTGTAAAATGCTTTAAAACACTGCCTGACACATAAGAAGTTCTAGGTAAGTTGAAAAAGCAATTTTAAAAAAATGGTCACATTTACCTTCCTGTGGCTCACAGCCTTTGGGGGCAGGTGGGAAAAGGACCACTAAATGGCTGTACATTAGGTGTTACACTGTTACTTCTATGAAATTTTAGTTATTAATAGTACACCTAATGCAGTTGGGACTGGGAGGTGTGAGAGCAGCCAAGCAATGAGACTCTGGAGGGTGAGTCATGCGTGAGGAGGGCTGCAGAAGTAGGTAGGCATCAGATGATGGAGAGCATGTGTGTTGATTTTTTATATTCTTCCTCTGAGGGCAGCAAAGAGTCATTGATGTACTTGGACCAGAAGTCATCACGGTTACACAGATCAGGCGTGCTGTGTTAGAAGGGTCATTCCAGTAGGCGTGAGAAGGAAAGAGACTAATGGCTGGGAGAACATCCAGGAGCCTGAGGCAATAGCCTTGGGCCTGATGAGTCAACAGCAGTGGAGTAAAGGTGGGAAGACAGACACAGTACTTGACTGATGGGAAGAGAGCAGCACAGGAAAGAACTGTGGGCCCCCGGATGAGGAAACACAAGGAAACTGATTTAGTAACCATTCCCCATTCCTGATGTGGTTCATCCATTCACACAACGTGGCAAAGAGGAAAAAAAAAGTCATTACATTTTGACATTATGGATCACAGATATTTCATCAGTGGAACTTTATGAATCAGTGGAACACAACATTAGACCAAGGGCACCTGCTTTTATAATTAGTGAATTAGAAGAGAATGGAGTTAGAAAGTATCTAATCCACTCTCCCTTGGATCAGAGAAGTTAAGGATTTAGATGAGATTTAGGTACTTTCTTAGCTTCAGCACAATTAAAATTACAGGAACTCTAATTACTTAAACCTGGTTTAAATGAATCGTAATCACTAGAGCTGTCAACCTGGGGAAGTCACTGTTTTGTCATCTGTAAAATGGCTAAAAGGTGTCTACTTCAATTAAAATTTTGTACTATGATGTATATAGGTTGTCTAGTTCCTGTTACATGTTAGATCCTGAAATAAATTATAAGGATGGGAGCCACTTCCATTTATTAATATTTCCAATATTTCACCCATAAAGAATTTGAGTTGGTTTAAAATAAGAAGACATGCATTAAATAATATGACTGCTGAGGTAGAAATTAAACATAAAGACCAAAGAAAAAGAAAAGAAAATATAGATCATGGAGAGGGGAGTAAAAGTTGCACATCAAAGTCAACTTAGTAGCTAGAGTTGAGATAATATTTGAATTGATTCTCAACAACTAGATAGTGAAATGTGGCAGAACCATGGATGATACCAGGTCTTCTGCTTGCAAGGGCAGAGCCCTTTCTACTATCTCAAGAAATACATGAATTAAGAGTAAAATACTACAGGAGGAAATGCCCTGCAGTTAATTAACAGCTATATATTCTTTTTTTTTAACATCTTTATTGGAGTATAATTGCTTTACAATGTTGTGTTAGTTGCTGCTGTATAACAAAGTGAATCTTTGAGAGGAAAGTTGATGCAAGCGTTTTTCACCCATGTGTATAGTTTGAATTTTGCATAGTGAATATGAGAAGTCACATTGGCCGTTCTATTTCCCTCTAAGCAGTCCTGCAGTTTGTAGTTTTCCATTATGCTGCCATCTTATTAATGAAGAATTATTACGGCAAAGAAATCTTCTGAGGCAGTTTAAACTGGTAAACTGCTTAAAGGGGAGGAAAGGGATGTTTTCAAGTTGTAATCAGGGACTCTTAAACATTAGGACACACATCATCTTGCTCTCAAACTCCCACTAGAGCCACAATCATAATGCATTTCTTTTTGGAGCATCTGGGCAGGGGTTGGCAGGGACGAGGAGAAATAAACAGCTCTCAGCAAAAGAACTGCATTGGATTTTCAGTGAAGCAGATATTCACACAAATGTTAAACGTGGAAATGAGAAAAAGATGAATCTCTAGAGACAAGTACCTATGTAGGATTCAAAGGTAAAGGATAGAATGTGGAATATTCTTGTAGGAAAAAAATGTAATCAACAAAGAGGAAAAATTGGTCACAGAACCTGCTTGTGGTGAAGCAGAGAAAACTAATCGACCCATATATTCCTATTGGGAGCAGGGAAAGGAAGATATCTTTCTTTCTTTAAGAAACAGAAACATTATCATTTATGAAATGGCAGCTTTTACTTTCCATCAAAATGTATACTATTTCTTTCTATTCTTCTCTTGAGATCTCAATCAGAATTAGGGAATAAAATGTGGCTGCAAGAAGAGAAAGAAAACTTTGATTTATTCCAGGACAGAACAGCTTTAGTGAACTATGAAAACTGATCAGTCCAAAATAAGTCCAAATTTAGTGCATTTATCATCATTTAAGGCCAAGTGATGTTGGAGTTAAACACACAAACAAAAAATGATATATTAAAAATATCTTAGAAACAAGTGATCTATGTCAATTTCTTCCTCTTTGGATTATAGTTCTACAAACCGTAATTGAAGAGATATTTGCTCTATGAGTTATCTATTACTGTGGAACAAATTACTTCAAACCTTAGTGGTGTCAAACAACACACATTTATTATTTCACAGTTTCTGTAGTTCATTACTTTCAGAGTAGCTTAGCTGAGTGATTCTGGTTTAGGGTCTTTTACGAGACTGAAGTCATCAGCCAGGGCTGCAGTCATCTGAAGGCTTGACTGGGGCCAGAAGACAAGCCTCCAAGATGGATGACTCTGATGGCTTTTGTCAGGGAATCCCATTCCTTGCTAGATAGACCTCTTCATATGATTGTATGAGTGTCCTAAGATAAAGTACGGGATGCTTAATTAAATTTGAATTTAAGGTAAGCAACAAATGCATTTTTAGTATAAGTATGTTCCCAATATTGCAAGGGACATACTTATACTAAAAAATGCATTGCTCTTCTGAAATTTAAATTTAACTGTTTTCTGTATTTTTATTTGCTACTTATGGCAACTGTTTTGTGCCATGGCAGCTGGCTTCTCCCACACCAAGTGATCTAAAAGAGAGATAAAGTAGATGTTATGCCTTTAATGACATGTTTTTGGAAGTCGCATGCCATCACTGCTACCACATTTCAGTCATCAGCAGCAAGACACAATGTCTGGCACATACTCAAATGCAGGGGACTTCATTTCCACCTTTTGAGAAGAGGCTTGTCAAATAATGTGTACATATTTGAGAACCATCACAAATACGTAAATACTGAAAACATGTTTAGATTTTAAAGAAACACTTTTCTGATTCAAGGTTGACCTTAATTCTCTACCTGCAGAAGCATACACACACATAAATACACACACGTACACACACTTACAAACACACATACACATGAGACTTCACTGTATGGAATTGAGTTAATTATAATCTATGATGATAACATACTTATCCTTGTAATTCCTAATGATAACACCATCAATTTAGTCATGCCCTTATTTCATGCCCTTATTTATTTGTGTTTTAGTTAGTTAGTTAGTAACTAACTTAGTTAGTTATTTGGAATCATGTAATGAGCACCATGAACCTACCACCCAAACAAAATCTCTGACTCTGAGTATAGCCTATATCTAACCCAATGAATCACCATCTTAACTCCAAGGCTCTCCCCAGAAATTATGAACATTCTCAATCTCATATTTTTGTCATTTCCTTGCTTTTTTTTTTTTTCCTCTCACTGTTGTGGCCTCTCCCGTTGCGGAGCACAGGCTCCAGACACACAGGCTCAGCGGCCACGGCTCACGGGCCTAGCCACTCCGCGGCATGTGGGATCTTCCCGGACCGGGGCACGAACCCGTGTCCCCTGCATTGGCAGGTGGACTCTCAACCACTGCGCCACCAGGGAAGCCCTGCTTTTCTTTTTATGTAGTTTTATTCCTATAGAAAATATGTGTTTGTTTGTATATACATATATATGTATTTGTTATTTAGTTATATAGTTATATAATACTATGTATAGTTTATAGTTATTTAGTTATACACCTATGATGTATCCTCTCAGTTATTTTTAATTTCATCAAAAGTCTATTGTCATGAATGTAAAGTTTTTCACTTAACATTTTTGTTGACATTCATCCATATTGCTGTTAGTTGTGACAGTACCTTCATTTTGACTGCTGTATTACATTCAATTGTGTTATATTGAATATAACACAATTTATTCATTCATCTATTCTAATGATAGGCATTAAAGTTGTTTCCAATATTTTGCATGAACACTGCTGCTGAGCTCATAGTTATGCCTTTTAATGTATATGTGCAAGAGTTTCACTTGGATATATACATGAGGGTGCAATTACTGTATAAGTAATTCCTATGGGCAGGAAAAGCAAACCCATAGGCAGAATAAGGGTCTACTGCTGTGTGAATGAACCACTGGCTCTTCCAGGATGAAAGGAACACAACTTGATATGCAGTGGCTTGTTAGCACCTTGAGGTGTAATGCTCAGCATTAGTCTCTCTTGCTGGCAGCTTGAACATTCAGAAGTGGCTAGATAAGCCTTAGAAAATAAGAACCATGATGTTGGGCCCATCAGTAGCCTCCATTTCTGCTATTTGGTCTACTCTTTTTGTGTGCCAATGACAGAGCATGACTAATGCCAGTTAACCAGGTGATTTCATCTCCTTGGTTATTCAGTGCCCCTTTCATGATGGATTTCTTTTTTTGCTGGACATTAACATGTGATACAAAAATCATCTCACTTCTTGCCTCCTCCTACACACCTGCCTCCACCGTAGTCCTCTGAGCTTTTAATCTTTTCCTTCCTAGACCTGTGACTAGCTGGCCATTAGCCATTGTCTATGAGTCTGTATATATTCTCACCTCAGGCCACTTTTCCTACAACATAAGTTGCACTGAACCTCTTGAACCTTTGCCCATTGAAAAGATTTCCCCTTGGTCCTCTCACCCAAGATCATGCCTGAGTGTAACTCCATCAATTTTTGACTTACATAATACCACTACTAAACTGACCTATTCATAAAAGGTATACATTTTGTTCTTTCCATATTTTGGTGGTCGTATAGGATCCTTTCCACTGGTCATAGGTTTGAGTTGAGGGAGAGATGCTGGTACAATCGTGACTTGTGACATGGGGATTTGGGCCATGGCTTATAAGCTTGCCCGTGCTTTATGGGCCTACTCAGGCTGGACCCTGGATATATCATTTTCATCTTTTAATGAATTGCTGCTGTGCCTCCCCAACTTTATTGCTTGCTAAATCTAACAGAACACAACATATAATAGGCAGCCGTAAGACAAATGGTCACTTAGTGTCCCATGGTCAAGTATTCTGTCTCTACCAAGGCCCATTACTGCACTAGGAGCTGTTAACAAAGCTGATGACATGGCCTCACTCCAGAAGTGGGATTTCCCCCCTGGGACCTGCCAGACCTCCACACTGCATCTTTTCCCAGCACTGACATCTCCAACAGCACAGGGTCTGCTGTGTCATACGGCCCAGGCAGTAGGGCTGCTTACGTTCTAGAGAACCATTGCTTGCTGTTGGCCCCGCTCAAAGCTGTAAGTTTGAGGTGCTGAGGCTAAGGCTGTAATTCAAGGTGTGGAATGTATCAGTTCCAAATTCTGAAGAGGCTTACCATGTGTTGCCTGGTTCTTTATTTACGGTAGTGGATACAAGATGCTTCAGTTTGTTCTCTTACTTTTCTTAGGGTGTTTCCATACCCCCAGATCATGAGATCTTTAAAAACTGTACTGATGTGGTAGATCCCTGGATATCTAACTGGATATGTCGCAGAAGTGAAAACTGGCCCAACTCTAGGAACTAGGCAAGGGTTTTTTATTTGTTTGTTTGTTGTTTAGATTCCAGCAAGTACCCTCCTCATCCGTTCTTGCATTTGTTTGATTTTATATTAAGCAGCACGCTTACTGCCTGTCTGTGTACTTTCCTACGGGTGCTGTGTTTCATTAAACATCTTCGTCACTCTGTGTGAGTCAGGACCACTAGGCTGCTACTCACACCCTGTGAGTTTTAATGTAATTATGAGCACCTGGGATCTGGAGGGAAAGCAATGTCACCTGACCCCCATGGTTTTGGGACCCCCTCCCACACACACATCCTCTTTGCTATAAATGAGTCAATTTTGTGATCGCCTCTTTTACTCAATCCTGGCCAGCAGAAGAGAACCACTACTAAACTTCGTCTTGATGCTTGTTTTGTATTGCCTGGGCCTTATGGCCTAGGTGAGTTTTGTTGTCTTGGCTTTTCCAGGGACCGTAGTACTTCTGAATTTACAGTATAGATCTGATCCAGCATACTTACTCATCTAAACCTTCTAATCCCTTTCTTCACCATCTGACATGGTAATTTAGGCATTTCAGTTTTGCTCGGAATGGGTCATCACTTTTCCCTGGCTTCTAGAAACTACTCTAGGAGAAAGCTTCACCATTTCCTAAGATTTTGCCGGAGTGTTACATCTCACATCTCAAGAGAGTGGGCCAAAGTTAATGAACTCTCCCTTGTCCTGTCTTATGTTCTGTACCCCTTGATCAGGCACCCTCACAATCCAGTCTGGTGCATGCCAGCTTATTCTTGTAGTTTCTATGGGACACAGTCCTTTCCTCCACTGTCAGGCCTAGCATGACCCTGGCTGGGTTGATGCTGTGCCTCCCCCCTAATTACTGGCTGGACAGGCAGCAATGGAATTGGAAAGGATCCTTCTGAGGGCCCATGTTTCTTTGTGGGAGAAAAACCTGTGCTGTGTCTTCTCATACAGGGGTAGTGCGAGCTCTGGTGAGGGGTAGATCAATTCTGCTGGTTCTGAGAGTTAAGAGCAATCCAGGGAACTAAAATCTTTGGAAGTGTTCACCGGTATGTTTCCATCCCATTTGTCAGGTCCCAGGTTTTCCCAACAAGGGTCCTGGCCTTGGCGTATCAGACCTAAATCAATTAAACCTCAAATACTTGTTAAGTTTGATGACTTTGACTATAATGTTGAGAATTTGGTTTTCAGGTTTTATAGTTTTCAACAAGAGATAAATTGTGTCTTTCTAAGCTACCAACTCCCCCCAGCTTGCTTTTATTGCAGTGGTCAGGGTATTCTAATCTATTGGGCCATTCTTCGAGAGGAACTATCTATGCACCTATGTACCACCCCAAAATGGGACTTTATGACCAGCCTGCAGTGATGATGTAGTGTCAAAACTTATATTACCACATATTTCCTCAGACCTCTCTTGGGACATCATCTCGAGATGGAATAGATCAGCAGTCAAGGGAGATGTTTTAAAATATCCTGCTATGATGGTGGAGAACAAGAGGTTGATTGGGGTTGTAGTGCCTGTAAAAGATATATGGGGCAGGGAAGCAGATTGGTCATACAAAGTCTTCACACAGTGATGCAGGTCCGACTCCTGTGAAGGCCAAGAGAAGTAGAACTGGACAGGGAGAGCCTCTGATAGAGATGCAGAAAAGTGGTGCGAGTAGGCTTCCTTGTTGTACTCCCGATTTTAAAGAAAGGCTTGTAATATTCCCACATTTAGGCTGTTAGCTGCATTTTTTTTTCCTTTCTTTTTCTAGGGAATTCATCACAGGATTACAGAGGCTTGTGCCTTTTTAAAAATGCAATATTGAAAAATATTATCCTGAAGAGCTGCTGATTATTAGGGAATTATTTCTCTATTAATATAACAATTTATTTTATTCTAATCTAATGAGATAGTAAATTGTATTTATTAATTTTATGATATTAAGCCATCTTTGCATACCTGGAATAAATTCAAATTGCCCATAGTGCATTATTTTCATTTTGTTTTTAATGTATGTATAGATTAATTTTGATAATCTTTTACTTATAATTTATATTATATTCATGAATAGAACAAACATTTGGTTCTAACTTCTTGTAATGGTTTTGTCTAATTTGGTTTTGGGATTAGCTGATTTTGTATAGAACTGGAAAGTATTTTTTCTTTCCTCTTTTGCAGAAGAGTTTACATGAAATTGGAATGATTATTTCCTAGAAAGTTGGGTAAAACTCACTTGTAAAAAACAATTTGGCCTTATGTTTTATTTATGGAAACATTTCAAACCAATATTTCAAATTATTTAATAGTTATAATTCTATTTGAAACTTTTAATTTCTTCTTGGTAATTCATATTTTTTCTGCAAGAGTAGTCATTTTATCTAAGTTTTCACATTTTTAATAATTGTTGATACTCTTTCTGTATTTTAGTGTACTTCTTTTTAATCTGATTTTATTATAATATTTGTTATGGCTTCTCCATTTTCTTCTTGATCAGTTTTGCCAGAAGTATGTCTATTTTGTTAATTTGTTATTTAAGAAACAATTATTGTGCTCTCTCCATCTCTCTCATTGTTTTATCTCCTTTCTTCTACTTTGTTTAGATTTATCGTGTTGTCCGTTTTCTAACTTCTAACTCCTTACTTTTAAGGCTTACTTAGTATTTCATTCATCATTTGGCTCTAAGTAAAATATTTAATAATTTGACTTCAATTTCTAAATATCTGGGAATCATTTCCTTTTTATCATGCACACATAATAAAACATACACACACACACATACCACATCTTCTTTATCCATTCATCTGTCAATAGACATTTAGGTTGCTTCCATGTCTTGGCTATTGTAAATAGTGCTGCTATGAGCATTGCGGTGCATGTATCTTTTTGAATTATAATTTTCTCTGGATATATGCCCAGGAGTGGGGTTGCTGGATCATATGGCAACTCTATTTTTAGTTTCTTAAGGAAACTGCATACTGTTTTCCATAGTGGTTGCACCAATTTACATTCCCACCAACAGTGTAGGAGGGTTCCCTTTTCTCCACATCTTCTCCAGCATTTGTTATTTGTAGACATTTTAATGATGGCCATTCTGACCCATGTAAGCGGGTACGTCATTTTAGTTTTGATTTCCATTTCTCTAATAATTAGCAATGTTGAGCATCTCTTCATGTGCCTGTTGGCCATCTGTATGTCTTCTTTGGAGAAATGTCTATTTAGGTCTTTTGCCCATTTTTTGATTGGGTTGTTTATTTTTTTATTATTGAGTTGTATAAGCCGTTTGAATGTTTTGGAAATTAATATGTTGTCACTTGCATTGATTGCAAATATTTTCTCCCAGTCCGTAGGTGTCTCTTCATTTTGTTTATGGTTTCCTTTGCTATTCAAAAGCTTATAAGTTTGATTAGGTCCCATTTATTTATTTTTGCTTTGACTTCTATTGCCTTGGGAGACTGACCTGAGAAAACATTGCTACGATTCTGCCTATGTTCTCTTTGAGGAGTTTTATGGTGTCATGTCTTATATTTAAGTCTGTAAGCCATTTTGAGTTAATTTTGTCTATGGTATGAGGGTACCATAGACTTCATTGATTCACATGCAGCTGTCCAGCTTTCCCAACACCACTAGCTGAAGAGATTTTCTTTTCTCCATTGTATATTTTTGCCTCCTTTGTTGATTAATTGACCATAGGTGTGTGTGGATATATTTCTGGGCTCTCCATTCTGTTCCATTGATCCAAATGTCTGTTTTTTGTGCCAGTACCATGCTGTTTTGATTACTGTAGGTTTGTAACATTGTCTGGAGTCTGAGAGGCAATTCTGAGTCTTTTATGGTTCCACATAAATTTTTGGATTAGTTTTCTAGTAAGTTTTGTTAAAAAATATATTTATGTTACATAATGTAGCTACACAGGTTTTATTTGTCTAATATATATTTCTCCATCATTTATTTTGAACAATTTGAGAGGTCCTGTGCTTTAGTTATGTCTTTTACAAAACAGCATATATATGGATTTTTAAATACACAACCTGACTTCCAGTTTTCAGTCTGGCATGTAAGGAGCTTGGAAGTCACCATTGCATCCCAACAACAAGTAAAAAGCTGAATAAACTGAAAATATCAGGAACTCTACTCATATCCTAAAGAGAAGTGAGATTACAAGGCAAACTACTGTCCCCAAAACTGGAGAAAAGAGACAAATACAGAAAATCACAACTTCACAGAGCAGAACTTAACTGTTTCCTAGGAACCAGTGCTGGAGTAGGAAAACCTGATTTGTAATTGACAAATGTCTGTAGGCTCAGTATGAAAATTTGAGAAAGAAAAACTCCAGGGAACCCTGCAGCTTCTTCCCCACCCATCCTTTTGTGAGTTTTACCTCTTAAAGCTCTATCAGGTTCTCACAGTGAATAGCAAAAAAAAACCCAAACAAACAAACAAAAAAAACCCTCATGCTCTTGCTGGGGGAAGATCATTTTGTTCTCATTAACAAGCTCTGTTCTCAGGAGAGAGTATTTAACCGGAGCCTAACTTACTGGAGTTTTATCAGGGCCTAAATGACCTGAAGAAAGAGAAATATCCAACTCTAGTCACTCTAGACATCCTTTCCCACCTAAGGGAGGAAAACAAACAAACGAACAAAACCCCAAAAAACAAGCAAACAAAAAACCCCATAGAGGCTCACTAAAAAATTGGGACCTCATCATAGGACTATCGCATGCTTCCCCTTCCCCCACAACTTACCACCACGTTACTGAAGTCCTACTGACAGCCGTTCTTTTAAGCCAGTAAATCATGTCCAGCTATCAAGAAATAATTAAAAGGTAAACCAACGAGTAAGCAGTCTGAAGAGACGGAGGAAGCATCAGAATCAGACTCAGAACAATTTTTAAGAATACGTGACTGCACGTAGTGGTTTGCATTAGTCACTCAAAAAAAAAAAAAAAATCCCAAGTAAGCAGTTAAAAAGTGGAGGCAAATAACATGCGAGAAAAAGTTCTTTAAAAAAAAAAAAAAAGCTTTAGAGACATTTCATATGCAGTTTAATCAACCTTAGCAATCTTTCTCAAGTCGTTTGTTACTCATGTATGGATGTGAACTTGGAAAGTGTTACATTATAGTGACACCAAAAGGAAAATGTGTGCCAAATTCATAGTCTAACCATTTTTTTTGTATGCTAGAAGCACACTAAAAATAAACAGTCTTTGTTAAAAGAAGTACTAGTAAGCTGGAGTATGGGACACAATCTAGGAAATTGTTTCAAATATCTAAACATAGTAAGAGTCAGGTGCTCAGCATTCAGTCTCCCTTAAAGAACTTCTCTCTTCAAACTTCTTGTCCCCTCCAAAGAAGTTAAGGAGAAACAAAGAGCTGATAATATTGAAATGTTTTACTGTGGCAACCTGGATAAACCTAGGAGCATGTCCATTGTTCTTATTCATTTAAAAAATAATAGAAGAAATTAAAAAAAAACACACACCCTGTTAACTTGTTGCTCTGGGAAAACACACTGACAAGTTCTTCTCCTGGCACTAATTCCAGATGGGCACCAAGTGCATAATTCCTGCTCAGTGAATGGTTTAATGCATTCATATTGCTTCTCTGTTCAAAAAATCTGACAGTGGAATGAGCACTATTGTAATAATATTCCAAAATGAAAATGAATGTCAGAAGTAATGATAGGAGAGGGTTTCACAACCTGCCAGTCCAAATTTAACAGGAGTAAATCTGCATTTCTAATAATTCCTCATTATTTATTTCAAAGTACCACAGGCAGAACCTTTGTGTTTAATGAAAGATAAAGATATGAGGGTCTCTTTAAGCGTTTCTCAGAAGATAGTAGGTACATAAATATATAAATTTATTTTCTAATCTAATGAGAAAAAGATCAAGAAAATTAAAATTTTCCAGAATTCTACTTCTGGTTCTGTGTCAAATCCAACATCCTCTCTTGCTGGCCCCCAACACACTTGCAAGAGCCTTTTATAAACAATCCACTTACATCTTTCAAAAATCATCCTTCAAAGCTGCCTTTTAGATCATAATCTTAGGATGCTAAGAAAGAATAGAAGCATCAGAGGATAAAGAGGTGAAGATATGAAAACAATAAGAAATTACAACAGATGAAAGTGCTCAACTCCATGGTAATAACAAATATAGAGGTCAAGTGGCTGAAAAACAGTAAAGTAGAATTATACATTTCAATGGCATCATAAATTCATATTGTAATTTTCTATAGGATAATATAAACAATAGTAATAATAATAATGCAATAACAATAAAGACCTAGGAAGTTGGCAGTGTCATAAAGGAGGGATGAAATAGAGATAACCAAACATTGAGTAAAACAAATTTCTGTCATTCTTTCGTTCTCCCTCTCACAATTTTTACCATCAATGATATCACCTTTACTTTCCTTTATTATACTTTTTTAAAGTTTACTATTCATTTTAAGCTTATAATTTTTTGGTTATTACTTCATAGTTCAAGGATAAATTAATAAATATTATAGGTATATTAAAATATATGAAATAATATACTGACACTTGTCCAAATCCCACCTATAATAGTCTTGTAACATTGGTGGTAAATGCACCACTTTTTGGAGAAGTCTCAGATGGATTACCTTGTCATTTTTTTTTCACTTAGTCATTATATAATTAAGACTTATTCCGTATAAGACTCTTTATTGGGCACTGGGGAAATAAGAGCTAATTAGACATTATTTTTGTTCTTGTGGCACTCACAACCCAGTAAGGAGGAAAGATACATTATCAGATTAGATTGAATCACTCCTAAGATCCCTTCCACCATTGAGATTCTATGATATTCTGAATCTATGAGGCACGTTGGAAGCCAAACTTACAAAGTACATAGAGTTCTTTGACTTCTCAGACACCTCTGAAAGGACTTAATATTCATTTGATATTCAAGAAGTTGAAAGATCAATTTAAGGGAAAAAAAAGGCTTCTTCAGAACATATTATGAATCTATTAGATACCTCGAAATAAAAGGTCACCAAGTCAAGTGAGCCAGGCGGTTTATATCTAAGAACAATATTTGTAGTTATGGATGCAATGAAATATTTTGCTTCAAGAATTAATTTCCCCAATGTATAGTTGGCTGAATAATTGGTTCAGTGAAGGCAGACAAGTTTTCATATTTCTCGAAAGCAATATTGGCCACTGCTCATTTGAAGGCATCTGCCTTTTTGTGGGATGGCACATGCCATGCTTCTATTAGGCAAATTGAGCTTGTGATAGTTGTCTGCAAGTGGCAAGGATATGGGAGGCATTCTGTCACTCAGCATCAGTTTAGAATTTAATAGCAAATATCCTTGTCATCAAAAGCTCTGTACGTGAGTCCTAACGTGGACGGTGCTTCAGTTCCGACATCACTGTCAAGCAATTCTACTTTAAGACAAAGGAGATTCAGATATTTAGTCCCTAATGCACACTGCTGCTCCAGTTTAGAAATTTTCTTTCCATATTCAGGAATTTGCCTTTGAAAAGTACTTTCTCTAAGTTTCTATTTAAAGTACAGGAAGCAGCTTTGTATTTTGGTCCTATTAACCTCCTTTGAAACCACGGATTTGTATTAATTTAGAATGTTCTTACAAATGACAAAGTCAGATGAAGTGCTTTCCCAAGGAAAAATGATAGCATAGGACTAGCTGGTATTGTCATTAGCATACGAGAGACTTTTCTGTCTCGTTTACCAACTCTGCCTCACCGTCCCCCAAAAGACTTGTCCCCAAAACCAAAGAATTGCCCTTGTGGCTTCTTATAACAGGCTGTTCCCCATATTGTTTATGGTACAAAGAATTAGCAGATGGTCATCTGACTCCGTATGAATCATTATACAATTCATTCTGAAGGGAAGGTAAGAGAGCTCAGAAGCATTTGTCTAGACTGTTTTTATCTAGCAGTGACTTTGAGTAGTTGGAGAAATAGATTTGAAACTACTCTAGCCCTATATCTAAGAGTCCTGTGTGATGGAGTAAGAAAAGCAAGAAGGGGCTTCCCTGGTGGCGCAGTGGTTGAGAGTCCGCCTGCCGATGCAGGGGACACGGGTTCGTGCCCCGGTCCGGGAAGATCCCACATGCCGCGGAGCGGCTGGGCCCGTGAGCCATGGCTGCTGAGCCTGCGCGTCCAGAGCCTGTGCTCCGCAACGGGAGAGGCCACAACAGTGAGACGCCCGCGTACCGCAAACAAACAAAAAGAAAAGCAAGAAGAAGAAAAGCAGCGATGCTACAAAATGGAAACTCCATCACTCTATT
The DNA here is from genome assembly GCF_011762595.2 of Tursiops truncatus. Lineage (NCBI taxonomy): Eukaryota > Metazoa > Chordata > Mammalia > Artiodactyla > Delphinidae > Tursiops > Tursiops truncatus. Next base: position 24,937,010 of record NC_047052.1, on the reverse strand, counting down.
CCTCTGTTATATGTAGGAATCACTCTGGGCATAAAAAACAAAGAATTGAGTTAGAAAATCTTGTGTTATAAAGGGGAAGAAAAATCAACTTTGAGATTAAATTAACTCAGGTTTGAATTTCATCAACCATTTGAATTTAGTCAAGGTGCTTAACCTATCTGCCCTAAGCTTTCTGATTTGAAAAAGATGAAAAGAATATTTATTTGGCATATTCTGGTTGATCAGTGCTTAATACAGTGCTAGTATTATTTTCTAGTAGGTGCTTGAGAATAATCTCTATTATCATTACTATTATCATCTATGGCATATTGAGATGAAATATTCACTCCTTAGGCACAAGCAGGACATACAGTGACGGTGATATACATAGGAATGATGCTCCCAAACAGGACAGTGAGAGCTAATGAGGGAGGTCTTTTTTTTTTTTAATTGAAGTATAGTTGATTTGCATTGTTGTATTTGTTTCAGGTGTACAACAAAGTGATTCAGTTATATACATATTTTTTCAGATTATTTTTATTATAGGTTATTATAAGATATTGAATATTGTTCCTTGAGTTATACAGTGAATCCTTGGTGCTTATCTATTTTGTATGCAGTAGCATTTATCTGTTAATTTGATACACCTAATTTATCCCTCCTTACCTCCCTCTCCTATTTGGTAACTGTAAGTTTGTTTTCTATGTCTGTGAGTCTGTTTCTGTTATATAAATAGATTCATTTGTATTATTTTTAGATTCCACATGTATGTGATATCATACAATATTTGTCTTTGTCTGACTTACTTCACTTAGTATGATAATCTCTAGGTCCATCCATGTTGCTGCACATGGCATTATTTCATTCTTTTTTATGGCTGAGTAGTATTCCATTATATATATGTGTGTGTATATACATATATGTGTGTGTATATATGTATATATACATGTGTGTAATATATGTAATACATATATGTGTGTATACGTATATATACATATGTGTGTGTGTATATACATATATATGTAATACGTGTGTGTGTGTGTGTGTGTGTGTGTATGTATATATATCTCACATCTTTATCCATTTTTCTGTTGATGGTCCTTTAGGTTGTTTCCATGTCTTGGCTATTGTAAATAGAGCTGATACGAACATTGGGGTGCATGTATCTTTCTGAGCTAGATTTTTCATCTTTTCCGGACATATGTGACGAGTGGGGTTCCTGGATCATACGGTAGTTCTATTTTTAGTGTTTTAAGGAACCTCCATTCTGTTCTCCATAGTGGTTGTACCAACTTACATTCCTACCGACAGTGTAGGAGGGTAGGGAGGTCATAGTCTTGATGATCTTTTTACCCTCTAATATGCAGCCATCCAACCAACCTGCAGCTCTCAAGATCCTGCAGATTCCTGAAGTTATAAAATGTAAACTTTCCATCTCTGAGGAACCTGTTTACTATCTGTTTCAGGATTCCTCAAAAGCAGCATTAAGCAAACAGCGGGTCACAACTGCGTGGGTATTTTTTGCTCTTGGCAATTAATCATAACTTGAAAAGGTTAGTTGGTGTTGGTGCCAGCTGTTTAATCTCTGCTACTTTTTACTTTCTTGCCACTTTTATATACTTAATAGTAACAATTATTTCCCACAATGAGTATAATTTCATGTTAGGAGGCATCATCTGTTAACTTCTCTGTGAGTTTTCTTTCTTGAATACTGTCCTCCGCTCTCAGAAACAAATGAAATCTTCAAACTCTAAGTAAACCTTCAGCTAATCAGTGTCAGAAGTTTTCAAGGTTTGTTAAGGAAATAAATCAGTTTCTCTAATTAAACTCTCAGGTAGATGCTCAATATATAAAACTGATGAAAGTAAACTTGATTTGTTTGCAGTAGGATGAGTTTGGAGTCCTAGTCACATACCGTTTACTGGATTCAATAATCTGTTATTTTAGCTGCTCTAATTCAAATTCTTCTTTATTTTAATAACATCATTAATGTTCCTTCAAGAATTATCTGTACCTCAGTTCATATATCCCTGTTGAGTTATCAGTCGTGTTATTGCTTCCTTCTCATCACCATCACAACCTAGACTGGCCCATTACATTATACCATCTCTCTTGCCTGTTGGAATGACAGCAAGACATAAAGCATCTTCACTGAGATTTGGCATTCAGATTCTAAGGAAGAGATGACCATGTTCTTTGAGGATCCAGAGTTTTAAGCTGTTAGGCTTAGAGTAGGTTAACACGATGGAGAGCCTTCCTGATGATAAAGTTAGCACACAGAGGAGGCTATTCAGTCTAGAGTCTTGATGGCATAATGTTACCTCTTGACTCAAACGTGCCCCAATATAGACTTATCCTTCGATTTACCAGTATTTTGAGCCAAGAACCATTCCCCCTGCCCACAATGTTGCAGGATTAGATTGTTATTAATTAATTAGACTTTATTTATCTGTTTATCCTTCATTGATTCCTGAATGGGACCTGGCATCCTCTTCTTCACCTCTTTTTCTCCTTCATCCTCCAGCTTAGACATAGATCCCGGTTTGTCCTAAAGTAACAATTTTCTATAATTACATGCATTCAATAAAAACTAGAAAGATTTGTTTAAACAAAAGATCCATATATAATATTTTCCAGAAAGAGAAGCTATTTGTCTTTCTACAGTGTTTGTTGTTCAGAAGCCAAGAATGTATACCATCAACTAGCAATGATGGAGATTAATGCATTATATGAATATAAAGCAACATCATTACCATTCATTTCTTAAGGTTACAAAACATGAATCATTTAAAAATTCACTTTGAGTAATTTCTTAGCGAATGCCAAGCACCCTGTTGTGGTATTTTCAAATTAGCCTGAATATCAGAGTGGACCAATACCACACACACACTACCTCACAAAATATGTCCCCTCTTCATTAACCTGCAGTTGGTGAAGATCATTTGCTTTACTTTTTCCTTAAAGAACAGAAATGCACTTCCTAAGTGAGGTGGGGAGATCTAAATATTTCTTCATCTCTAATAGTTCAAAATAAGCATGAGATGGTAATTCAGGTAATTCAAAGTTGAGGAAGTTATGAGAAGGTTATTAAGTAGGTTGTCAATATTCCTTCATTCTAACTTGTCATTATTATGTCTAACTTCTTGTCATTATTCCTTCATTCATTCTTTCCTTAAGTAAGTAACTACTTAATATGTGTTAGTAGAGGGTAACTTGACATTTTCATTGTTCTCAGGATCCTAAGTGTCAAAGTCATATTAGTTCATTTATTGTTCCACATGCATTGGCATAGTGCTTACTTTGTGCCAAGTTTGAGTGATACAAAGACAAAGTTACACAAAGTTTCTGTTCTCAAGGAACTTACCGCAGTATTCTGTATTCAATACAGATCTCTTGAATTATTTATTGCAACTGTTCTTGTTCTTAAAAAGCTCAAAATATGGAGAGAAATATAAGCAATAACCATGAAATTGCAATGCTATATGGTTCATTCATATAAGATTTTTAAGCCTTTACTAAGTGAGGCACTGTGCTAGATGCTGGGGATATATTGATTGGCAAAACCGTTACTCTTACGGTCAAATGAAGAAAATTAAATATATGAATAGTTGCAATACTAGACCTAAGATCAGAAACTATTTCTGAGGGCTTCCCTGGTGGCGCAGTGGTTGGGAGTCCACCTGCCGAGGCAGGGGGCGCGGGTTCGTGCCCCGGTCCGGGAGGATCCCACGCGCCGCGGAGTGGCTGGGCCCGTGGGCCGTGGCCGCTGAGCCTGCGCTCCGCAACGGCAGAGGCCACAGCGGGGAGGGGCCCGCGTGCCGCAAAAAAAAAAAAAAAAAAAACCTATTTCTGAGAGGTCATGTATAGGATGTTCTGTCAGCATACCTAACCAAGGTGCTTAATTCAGGGAACAGAAGCAACACATAAATTAAAGAATAAAATCAGAGAGTGGGCCAGAGGGGAAGAGCAAGCAAGGTATAGGAAATAGGGCCCCTTGGGAGTACTGTTCATGTTGTAGAGCATAGCACAAAGCACCAGAGATAGAAAATTGTAAAAGAAGGTTATAGGAATTAGCTAGGACCTGATCAAAAGGACTTTGTAAACCCTGTTGATGTGTTTGGACTTTATTGGAAAGGCAAAGGGGAATACTGAAGGATTTTAAGCCAGGGAAATTGTGATCAAATTTGCATCTTAGATTGATCCTTTTGGCTACTCTATAGAAAATTGTGTGATACAGAAACTTTTCATACGTGGCTTAGAATGCACAGATAAAGAGGGATGTACTGGAATTCTGAGCAGAGTCTTAGAGCAGTGGTTCTAATGCATGTGCCCAAACATCCCCCAACCTTGTACCCTTTATAACATTCTCAAGGTTATTTCTTGGATATGCATAGTAGAGTAAAACAGGAAAAATAGTGGTGTATCAGTATTGTAAACCAAATCCAAATGTTTAACAAACTCTGTTCCTCCATTTGCAATAGCTTAAGTGCAGAGTCAAGATGCTTATCACAATTAAACCTTAAGAATTTTAAATGTTTCAGTAAATTAATCATCAAATGCCAGCCAAAACAAGACTATTAATACCATGTAGCATTGAACATTATTGAGGGGCTGTGAGGATTATCTCATTTAATCCTCTCATCCTATGAGATATAGACAACTTTTTCTGGATTCATTATTGAGTAAATTGAAATTCAGGAAGATTAAGTAATTTAACCAGTCATACAAGTAGTGAGTGGGAAGGCTGGCATTCAGAACTGGGCTGTTTAACTTCAAATTTGTTTTATTTTCCTTTAAAAAGCAGCAACAAGCTTACTTTTGTGGAAACTAGGGAAAGAAACTCCTTTGTTTCTTTGTTTCTCAGTTCCTAAATTTTTGCCTTACGTTTTGATCTTTGAGCTCTTAAATGGGAAAAGATATTGGGATAACATTTTTTCCATCTTTCCATGTAAAGAAGGAATATAGAGGAAGGAAGCCCCCCTATATGAAGCCGTGGAAAAGGAACCCCCCTACCACAAACCAGTTTGGGGAAAAAAAATGAGTTTGAGAACCTGGAAAGGACATATTTTTCCATTAACTCTTGACTCTTGTCACCTGTCTGCAGTTTTCAAACTAGCTTTGGCAAATATGTCCCTTTATCTAACAATGAAAAATTATATTAAAAACCAGATTTAGGGAAATATATAATATTATTATTAAAACTGTAATGTGATCTTATCAACAAATTAGAGTTAAATTCATGACTTATTGTATGTTTTATTATGTCTTTGCCCAAGGGAAGGCAATTTGACTTTCTTGACGTTGCTTTCTTTCTCTCTCCTTTCAAAGCCATGATTAAGAACTAATTTATTTAGATCTGGCTGTGATTAGTTGAATGATTCTGCTCCTTGTTGTAATTAATTTTCAGACACTTTAATTGATAGTACCTGTACTATATCCAATGCATTCCAAGGTAGTAGACTAAAAATGTTGCTTGTTGAAATATTCACATATCCACTCCACTAAATAGAATACTGATTTATTCTATATCAACGTTCTGTATTTGTTTTTTATGATTATTATGGAGGAGAATACTTAGAGTCAACTGTATGGTTTATTTCAGTATATGTTAGGGGAAAACAAGCAAAATTATTTCGCAAAATGATACAGTGATCCTTCACTTAGAGGCCAGGGCTTGCTAAAAAATCCATAGATGAGCTTTGGTGAAGCCTTTGAAAGTACATATGTACACACACACATACGCATACACACATGCTAACTTGGAGGGAATTTATTATATAGGTGCATGACATCAAAAATTTTCAGTTTCTACACACTTTCAAACCCTATATTGAATCATCTCTTAAGCTTTTAAAAGTACATACTCAGATAATCAATTTCTAAATTAGAATTCCTAGGACTTATATTTTGAGGCTTATACAAGATTCAAACCCAATATGCATACTGGCATACACCTTACAACAGGAATTGTGCTAGACATATTCAACAGTTACATCTTTTAACTCAGGGGTCCCCAACCCCAGGGCCACGGACTGGTACATGTCGCTCCCCATCAACTGCATTACCTCCTGAGCTCTGCCTCCTGTCAGCTCAGTGGCGGCATGAGATTCTCACAGGAGCACAAATCCTACTGTGAACTGTGCATGCGACAGATCTAGGTTGCACGCTCCTTATGAGAATCTAATGCCTGATGATCTGAGATGGATCTGAGGCAGTGACGCCAGCTCTGGGGAGTGGCTGCGAATACAGGTTATCATTAGCAGAGAGGTTTGACTGCACAGAGACCATAATAAATCAGTTGCTTGCAGACTCACATCAAAACCCTATCCGTGAGTGGCAAGTGACAATTAAGCTGCATCTGATGGCAGGCTTTATAGTGGCAAGTGAGTTGATGTACTTCAATTGTACAGCTGCATCTGGGGGCAGGTTTTAAGTCAGAACCTGACATTTATTTTAGTCCGCACATGGCCCGCCCATTATTTTATTTATCACTCCTGTCCACACCTCTTTTGTGCACTGTGTACTTGTCTCAGTCACACTTTTGGTAAGCCCACAAGCTAACCCTAGATAAAATGAGTAAAAAACAAATGTTGCTGGAGGGCTTCTTTGAAAAGGGGGAAAGACCCAGTGATGAGACAGCAGAAGACTCTAAGACTGCCAACAATAAGAAAGCTGCGTTTAAAAGGAAATACCAAGAGTCCTACTTAAATTATGGGTTCATTGCAACAGGTGATTCACATTCCCCGAGCCCCCTTTGTATAATACGTGGTGACTGGCTATCCAACGAAGCCATGAAACCTTCAAAAGTGCTCCACCACGTGGAGACCAAGCACCCTGCATTAAAAGACAAGCCTTTGGAGTTTTTCAAAAGAAAAAAAAGCGTGAACACAAAGAACAGAAGCAATTACTGAAGGCCACCACTTCATCAAATGTGTCTGCACTGAGAGCATCATTCTTAGTGGCTAACCGCATGGCTAAAGCTAAGAAGCCCTTTACTATTGGTGAAGAGTTGACCCTGCCTGCTGCTAAGGATATGTGTTGTGAACTTTTAGGAGAGGCTGCAGTTTAAAAGGTGGCACATGTTCCTCTTTCGGCTAGCACCATAACTAGACAAATCGATGAAATAGCAGAGGATATTGAGGGACAATTGTTAGAGAGGATTAATGAGTCACTGTGGTATGCAATCCAGGTTGACGAGTCTACCAATGTGGACAACAAAGCAACAATGCTTGTTTTTTGTGATATATTTTTCAGGAGGATGTGCGTGAAGATATGTTATGTGCACTTTTGTTGCCAACCAACACTACATCTGCAGAACTATTCGAGTCTTTGAATGATTACATATCAGGAAAACTGAATTGGTCATTTGTGTCGGTATATACATGGATGGAGTGGCTGTCATGACTGGACGGCTTTCTGGTTTCACTACTCGGCTCAAAGAAGTCACTTCTGAATGTGAGTCTATACACTGTGTCATCCACAGAGAAATGCTGGCTAGCCGAAAAATGTCACCTGAACTTAACAACGTTTTGCAGGATGTGATTAGAATTATCAACCACATTAAAGTACATGCCCTTAATTCATGTCTGTTCACACAGCTCTGTGAGGAGATGAACGCAGAGCACACACGTCTTCTCTTATACACAGAAGTGAGATGGCTTTCTAAAGGTAGATCACTGGCCAGAGTTTTTGAGTTACAAGAGCCGCTCCAGAGATTTCTTTTAGAAAAACAGTGGTCACTGGCAGCACATTTCAGTGACACAGAATGGGTCGCAAAACTTGCTTACTTGTGTGACATATTCAACCTGGTTAATGAACTCAATCTGTCACTTCACGGGAGAATGACAACTGTGTTCAAGTCAGCAGATACAGTGGCTGCATTCAAAGCCAAACTGGAATTATGGGGGCGACAAGTGATCATTGAGAATTTTGACATGTTTCAAACATTAGCAGAGATTTAGAAAGAGACTGACCCAGGGTCTTCTTTCTCCCAGCTGGGGCATGATCACCTTTCTCAGCTTCCAAAAGAGTTTAAGCATTAATTCCCAACCACAAAACATCCCCGAACTAGGAAGGAATGGATCCGTGACCCATTTGTGGGTAAGCCAGGTGAATCGACTTTGTCCGTGCTAGAACAGGATCAACGCTTGAGATCACAAATGACGGTGGCCTTAAAAGTATGCTTGAGACAACTTCAAATCACCATATATTCTGGATTAAAGTCAAGGTGGAATATACTGAGATGGTCACAAAAGCACTGAAAAGCCTGCTTCCATTTCCAACATCCTATCTTTGAGAAGCAGTGTTTTCTGCAGTGACAGCAACCAAAACGAGATCACGGAGTAGACTGGACTTAAGCAACACACCTCACGTGTCACCGTCTCCCGTCACCCCGAGATGGGACCATCTAGTTGCAGGAAAACAAGCTCAGGGCTCCTACTGATTCTGCATTATGGTGAGTTGTATAATTATTTCATTATATATTACAATGTAATAATAATAGAAATAAAGTGCACAGTAAATGTAATGTGCTTGAATCATCCCAAAGCCATCCCCCCACCTCCAGTCCGTGGAAAAATTGTCTCCCACGAAACTGGTCCCTGGTGCCAGAAAGGTTGGTGACCTCTGTTTTAACTCCCATAATATCAATACTTTGTGAGGTTTTACTGTCATGACTATTTTTAAGATGAAGAAACAGAAATTAAGTTTTTAACAATTTTTTAGATATGTGTTGATTATTCATTATAGTTTTATTCATTCTCAAACATTTCAGAAGTTCAGATCCTTTAAGAAATTAAGGGAGAGTGTATTTTAAATTTCATATTCCTGAATTTTTAATTTTTTTCAGTTAATATCTTCTTGCCTTTTAACATATTTATTTTTCAAGAGAGATTTGTATTATAGGCAAAATATCTTTCTACATTTAGATTCTAATCTGTTGATCTATTTTTTTCTTAAATATAATATTATTAGAGATTATTATTGGAAATTCTTTTAATTTCCAGGTCTCCTGTTTCCTTCCTCTAAGGGGATATGATGTTACTAACTCATCAATCACTGAATTGTATTAAGTACCACATTACATACTTTTGACATTCGTGATAGTAATCAAGCAACCTGTTCCGGCTAATCTTTCATTGAAGGATCTTCCATGTTATAATATTACACCAAATACTGTATACTTTAAAGTATTATAAAATCATTCCATTTTCTTGCTGAAAGTATCCTGACGGAAATGCAAAACAACATAGAGCAATTTAAATGTCACATTTATTCCTGGCAGTAAATTCTACATTCAGGTAGGTATAGTCTCAGTGAGGTTTCCCTGTCAGTTATCGGCAGTCTGTTAATTGGTTCACCTAAATGACTTTCAGGAAGACTTTCACAGGCATAAGAAACTCTTGGTTCAAGAATTTAGGCAATGCCAGGCAGATTTTTTTTTTTAAATTACTTAATGGACCACAGGGCAACCTCTGTACATTTTTCTTTGAAATTCGATATTTTAGTTCTAGATAACTCGCTCCACACATGAGTGAAAGAATGAAAGTGTCTGTAGAAAGTTAGTATACCTCTGACAGATTTTTTGCAGAAAAATTACAAATGCACGAGAAGGAATAGAAATGTCTAGCCTACAATTACTCAGTAGGTTTCCCACTCCTTCCAGACTTCTCCCAGACAGGAAGTGTATACTCCTCTGCCACTTTGAAGTTAGGTGTGGTGCTCTGAACTTCTTAGCCCAATGAAACAGGTGAATGAAGTGATATGTGTGACTTCTAGGTGGAAGCATTTAATCACTGATGCTTGATGCCCCATCTCTCTCTTCCCACTGTTCTTCTTAACATGCAAGCAGGAGTTGATTCAGAGGTGCAATGCTGAGCCATCACATAGAGCAGGGTTGACCTGGAGAATCTTCCAACCCACAGCTGACTCTCTGTGAAAAGGAATTAAAGCTTTGTTGTGTTAACGTCGCTAAAATTTGGGGCTGGTTGTTACCTCATCACAATCTAGCCTATCCTGAGAGGTTCTTGCCCTTTACAGGAGAATAGTTCCAGTGTGATACTTTACCATCAATCTTATGCTAAGCGTTTCAAAATAGTCCAAATTTTAATTGAACAAAGCACTCTCTTTTTACAGATTTGAAACAACATACAAACGTCCTCCCTCTTTTCCCCTACATTTCATCTATAACTTTTCCACCGTTATTAACGTCTCTCTCTCTCTGTTAAGTGTGAAGGCATTAAAATATGTAGTATAACAGAATATATATTTTGAAAACGACACACAAAATGTATCAAATTTTAGAATGAGAGAGGATCTATCCAATTTGCATATCCCTTTCATCTAAAAATGTCACTCAGAATATTGGTAATGACAGTCTTGAATCCATGTATATCTGATTCCAAGTTTTATGTTCTTTTTACTAAAATCTAAACATTTTCCTAGCTAATGAAACTTAGCTCCCAAAGTTTTCATGAGGATTAAGTGGGATATGATGTGCAAAGCAACTAGCCCAGAGCCTGGCACCAAGAACTACTCAATAAATGTTAATTTAGCTTCAGAAATACTCAAGATGCCCCTTAAATTTTAATCAGGTGCCCTTACATATTAAAATTATCAAACAGGAATCATTATGGTCCTCAGTGATTAGTGTCTTTCCACATTAGATCATAGTGTTCTTTCCAGACCTTTAAAATGAAATTGCAGCTTAATCCTGCATCCTTTTGTTTCAGCTTGCTAAAATCTGAATCTGTGCCTGGGTTTGCATTATGAAATAACTAAAATTTTCAGTGGACTTTGCGTGCATGAGATTGTTTTCTAGTTGGAACCACTACTTCTGGCATTATACTGATAAGCCACGGAATAGTCTAGTCCCAAATTCCATTTTTATTAGCAAATTTCCCTCTAAATCACCATTAGAAAACACATAAACACACACACGAACACAGACAGTCTGAATATTCCAACTAATTGAATTTAGATGTACATGCTTTTACTTTTTTTGTTCTTCATTTTTGTTATTGATTTTATCTTTAGGGTGTATTTCCAGTGTCTCCTAAAAATGCCATTTTATTTTTGTTTCTTACATTTCTAGGCCAAAGGCCAATATCATAGTTTACATTAGATATTGGTTTAGGCAATATGTATTAAGGAGAATGATCAAGCAAAACAGTGTGGTGGATGATGTCTTTTATGAAAAATAGCGAGAATTGACAAAGTACTGTATCATCGGTGATTTCAACACACCCTGATAGGCTATTTGGTATACCAAAAGCATGGGAATACTTTATATTAAAAGAGCATCTTCACTTGTCTTGTCTTTTCAAAACTTACTGAGCATTTAGCACTGAGTTTCTACTTGCAGACTAGGAAATGCAGCTAACTAACACCTAGAATATTAGAATCTAAAGTGTCTTAATGACCACTCTAATATGCCTTTTCAATTTATATAAATGGAATAAAGTTCATGAAGAGACTAAGTGAAATCAATCTGCTGGCTTATTGCTTACAACCAGTCATAGAACTACTTTGCCAGAGGTGGACAGATCTTTCCAATCCCTGAGCAGAAATAAAACCCTTTTCTGGATACTTCACATGAGTTCTGGACTGCAGCATGGTCTTATGATACCAAGTCCTGCCTATGTAAAATTCTTAAATATGTCTAGAACAAGGTGAGACATAAGTATATCAGAAAAAAGAAATGTAAAAAACCCAACAGCACACAGCAACACATGGTAAAAGACAAACAAACTAGCCATCTTAAGCTATGTCGCTATGTCATTCTTAGTATCCTCCCTTCCCCTCTGGGTTGTTATGATATCAAATGTAAACGCATCATGGAGGGTGAAGAACTTTTTAAATGCAAGCCAGTCTTGGCTTCCCAGGTGACACAAGGGAGTCTAAATATTGCAAAGTGCAATTTGTTGAGTTATGGGGCATAAGGATAAACTTCTGCTTTAAGAGTGTGGACTTTGATGCTAAATTGCCTGGAATTTAATCCTAGCAGCTTCATTTACTAGCTGTAAATTGACCTTGGACATATTCCTTAATCTCTCTGTGTTATGGATTTTTCGCCTGTAAAATAGGACAGTAATATTTTCAATTCATAAACTAGTTGTGAAAAATAAACAACTTAATACATGAAAAGTAATGTGAAGAGTCTGACATAGAGTGTATACAATGTACAATCAAGAAAAGCCAACTGGGCTCTTACAACTTTCATCAGTTTAACTTCATATATTTTAGACTTTCGGTAAGCAGGCCATGTAGCCACTTTTTAATCTCCAGGGAATTCTTGGCTTTTATACTCCCAATAGCTTGGAGCATGGGTGTTCTCATGATAAGAAGACAGCATTTTCAATATGAAGAATATTCTTCCACGGGGCTCTCACACTGTGGGCAGGCAGCATCCCTCCCTCCCCCCATATATGGTTATCAGGGAATCCGACTGCAGCTTTCAAATCAATTCCAGATTTAACTAATCTTAATTCTTCTATGCGGTTAATACCAGATAGTGATTTATCACTGAACAGAAATCCATTTAATGATGTCAGTCTGATATTATATTTTGATAGATTCCTTTGTTTGACTATTAACAGTACTGGCAAATTATTTAATACTTAGGCGCAGAATTGATTAATAAGGTTTGACTGTTGACAATTAAATTTTACTATTTTAGCTCGGCACTTATTGAAAGTTTGCTGTTAGACTGATGATTTGAATGATACACGCTAATTGATTAGCATCCATCATTCCCTTTCATTTACTCATATGAAATACATTTGTAACCACTGGGTAGTCTATGGTATGCATTCAAGATGTATTCGGGAATCTGATCTGTCCTCAAATCTTTGCTTTTGCTACAGATTATTAAGCAGTTCCACATTATAGACACAAAGAATGACTTGGGATTCAAATTAAAGCAAGTTTAAATAGACTGCAAAAGCCTTCCTCAGCAGACTGATTCTACATTAAATACCCAAATTAGTGCACACCACCATTCAGGCTGAGAAGCCACCATTTTCTAGACTGTAAGCGATAATGTCTAAAGAGCATAAAGTTTACATAAAATATATTAACTGCATACCATATCACTGCATATATGTTTAATATCAAAATTAAAACTTGCTTAGCCTAGTATCCTTTAGTGATTATGACTAATATCCAGCAGATCATACTCAAATTGATCTTAAAAGATAACTATTGTTACCTAAGCTTTAAAACATTCATTCATCCAGTCCGTTGTCTATTATTCATTCATTCAACTCCTTTCTAGACTCTGATACCTGCTTATTAATTATCTCTTTAGCAGTCATCCCCTTTTTCTTCTTAGTACTAATCTATATTTTCTAGTCAAGCAACTTGCCACATACTCATTTTAGGAGTGGGTCTTGGTTAGCTTAAGCCATCATCCTGGCCCCAGTAATAATAAGTCCAGGCTGAATTTGTGAAAGGCCGCAATTCACAGTGATGATGTAACAGCTCTTACTATCTCTATATCAAATGCCACAGCACACGTCTTGGAAAGCAAAAGTTCCTGGAGATAAACAAGGAAAGATAACAGAAATACAATCAACAAAGGAGACTACCATAATAATGGTTAATGTTAATACATGTTGGCATTTATCACTTTATTTTATGTCAGATCTCTATTGTCATGGTAATGTTGTATAACAAATGAAAACCTCAGTGGCATGATAAGCACTTTTTGCTTGGGTGTTGGCGGTGGTCAGCTAGGCAGCTCTTCTCTTCTTTGCTTGGTTTGCTCAGCTATCTGGGGGTTGGCTAACTGTTAGCTAAGAGGGCCTTGATTGGAATGATAGAGTGACTCATCTCTGATCTGTGTATCTCTCACCCTCCTTCTGGGATTACTGGGCTAGCCTAGGCATTTCCTTCTCATGGTGATAGAAAGGGAAAAATGAGCAAACCCAGTAATTCTTCCAGTCCTCTCTTGGTGCAATGCTTGCTAAAATTCAAATGGCCCAAATATGGGGTCAGAGAGGGAGGATATTACAGAGTTATAAGGTAAAGGGTGTAAACACATGAAGTGTTTAGGAATTGGAACCATTATTATCATCTACAACATATTTTATTTTTTAAATGCTGCATTACAAAAAAAAAAATTCTATTACAACAATGACCTCAGTTTGGTCTTGTTTTTATTCCTCACCCACAATTCTCTACTTTATATCTTCTACTCTCTATTTCATGGTTACTATTCTGTGCCCTTTAATTAAGCTACCCCACATGTACATTTTTCTTGTCATTGGGGCCAGCTGAGTACATGGTTTGTGGGAGAAGGATGTTTTCCTTGCTTGGAAGGCTGCTGCTTCTGCAAGGAAACCAAGGTGAAACAGAGAAAAGGACCATATGAAAAGAAGTCTGGATTGTGGATTTCTATTTCTGAAATCTTATAGCTTCCACTTAACATTTTAAGTTTAGGAACGTGCTTATATACTTCCATCCCAAGACTCTTCCAATTTGCAATGAAAGCCTAACATTCTTAGCTTGAAGTACTGTTAGGGAGGTCATATTTGATAACATATCTGAGATTTCAAGGCTAGCATCTGGTCTAATATGTGATAAACAAATGGATGTTTTTTTTCCTCAGCTCTCCCTCTTTGTGTAGATAGAAACATATATAGGTTACTTTTTCTAGCAGGTGTGCTAGCCTCATGCTTAAAAAGAATTGAGTTCAATACAAAAAAAGCTGTTCTACTTTTCTTCCACTTCAGAAACTATCAACAGGATACAATTATGAGCAATACTTTGCATTTACATATCCAACTCTTCTAATCTCTTTTGATTTTTAATTGTATCTTTTTTTTTTTTTTGGCTGTGTTGGGTTTTCGTTGCTGCATGCGGGCTTTCTCTAGTTGCGGCGAGCGGGGGCTACTCTCTGTTGTGGTGCGCAGGCTTTTCATTGCGGTGGCTTCTCTTGTTGTGGAGCATGGGCTCTAGGAGCATGGGCTTCAGTAGTTGTGGCACATGGGCTCCGTAGTTGTGGCTCAAGGGCTCTAGAGCGCAGGCTCAGTAGTTGTGGCACACGGGCTTAGTTGTTCCACGACATGTGGGATCTTCCCTGACCAGCGCTCGACCCATGTTCCCTGCATTGGCAGGTGGATTCTTAACCACTGTACCACCAGGGAAGCCCTAATTGTATCTTTTACTACATGATGCTGAAGTGCTTTTCTTTCTAGCATCTTCCAAGAAAGGTATGTAGGGACAGGTACATAAAAACGTAGTCTGTCTCTTGTATTTGGGAACTGTGTCTTGTCATCTGCTTTTATGAGCACTCACCTACCTGTTAGGAACCCATGTGCCCTCCAGCCACAAGTTCCACACGGAAGCTTCTAATAAGATGAACTTTGCTCTAGGATTTCTGTTTTGCAGATCAAGTATTTCCTGCCTGCCAAGGTCATCCTTCCTGCTCCAAGTACTAATTTGTGCTGTACTTGATCCACTCATATTATTGATAGTGGAGTCCCCGGTACATGTTATATTGACATATTACTAACGTATGAACTGTAACATTTAATTTCCAATCTAATCAATCAAATAGCATACATATGCAGTAGATGCTTGGCTAGTAAAAAGAGTAATTGCCATGCGCAATGAAAACCAACTCTCTCTAAGGTGAAATATTGCATGTCTCCCACAGAAAGATGGAAGCCTGAACACTCTGTTAAGCTAATGACTGCTTCTGCCATTCAACCATATGGATTGCCTTTAAGACAAACCAAAGTGAAGATTAAAGGCATGTAAAATCAACTCTCTATTAAAGTAGTTAGGGCTTTTCTCCAGATTCTCCAGGAAAATTATTCAATCTGTTGCAAAACCAGGCACTTGTCTCCCAGATGGTGTCCAGAATCTCTCTGAGCAAACATTTCTTCCTGCTCTGTGTAACAAAACAGGCATGTTTTTGATTCTCTGTGCTTGATTATGCATCTGAAGACATTTACACGGGAAGGACCTTGTAGACTGCTGTGGATTTGCATTGTAAAAATCCAAAGTGGTATAATATATACTCTGAGAGCAAACCTGAAGTTATGAAGTAAAAGATGATGCTGTTTTTTGAGATGTACTATATGCCTGATTTGTTGGTTAACCCTTTTTCCTCAAAAGCAATCTGTATTTGGCTGATCAGAAAGTAAGACCATGAGTCTCTGATTGTTGATACTCTCTTGTTAATTAGTGTGGACCTGATTGTTTTTTTGGAGGCCTATTATGAACTAAATTGTTGGTGATAAGATACATGCTTTTAATTATTCCTGAGGAAATTTTGAACAGAAAGACCTTTCGTATTTGAACGGATGCCCAGAAAAAAAATTTAAATTTTTTCTGTATGTGTAGTAAATATATTTGTTGACATATTTAGGGAATAGTGATTGTTGGTGAATACTACTGGGCATAAAAGGCTACATTATCCTACTTCTTTTCTACCAGTTTTTGCCTGGGTCTCCTTGCCTCCTTCATGTCTGTCACTCATTCTCTTCCTCTTTGACTTGAATAATTCCATATATCCTCAAGCTCATGTCAGATGTTCTTATTCCAGGAAGATATTTCTCATCACTTAGAACTGAGTTAGGTGCATGTTATTTGCTTCCAAGTTACCAGGAACATACATGTCCCATGGACTTACCTCAAGAAGCTAGTCTACCAGGAAGACAAATGTACCACATTTAAATTGGTTATTTATCTTTCATTTCTGTAGCCTGTTCCCCAGGGGGAAAAAATTGGCCCATGAAAACAACTTAGAAAATTTTGTTTGCTTACTTGATTAATTTGTTGACTATAGATCCATGCAATAATGATGAATAAATGAATGACCTAGTCTAGGTAAGTCATGAGTGGAACACAAATTAGATAGATAGATAGATCTGGAATTCCAGCTTCTGCTCTTACATGTACAGAGTTTGGAAGGCACTACTCCCCTCTTTACCAGAAAAAAGCCGAACAAACTGAAAATCAATGACTTTTCTTAGCTCAATCAGAGAACTGAGGTCACATAACAAATCACCACCCCCAAAACTAGAGAGACAGGCTAATACAGAGACTGCATAGCAACATACCTTTAGCAGAAGCCACTGAAGCCAGTAACTTGTCAGGACACATAAACAGTGTTGCTAGAGGTTGAGTGCAGACAAACCTGAAAGCTAAAAACTCCTGGGGGAAGAGGGCAGCCTAAGGAAGACCTCCACGCTTTCATGAGTTTTACCCCCAGAAGCTCCACCAGTTTCTCATGATGAAGACTGGAGAAAAATCCCTTCAAGTTTGTCTTCAGTGATGATGGAGGTAAAAGTAACCTCATCCTTGAGGGAAAAAAAAAAACATTTTGACATATTCCCAGAGCTTTTGCTATTAATAAAACAAAGGCTTACCCAATGAGGTGAAAAAAAAACCTCAGCAAAGGCTTATCTGTTTTGATAAGGAAGTAAAATTACCCAAGTGCAGCCTCCTGTAGCCTTTCTGTCTCACTTAAGAAGGAAAAAATAAAAACAAAAAACTGAGAAGTACTTGTGAAGGTCATATCACATAAACACAGGACAACTAAAAGTTTGAGACCTAATTGTAGGATTATAGGACCCTTCCCTTTCCCCCCAAACTTACCACCACAAGAACAGGGCTCCTGTATAATACACTGAGTTCCAGCTAAAAGAACTGCAAGGCTAGGGCTCTTAAGAATGAGTTTCTAGGGAGGGATGACCTGGGAACACTCTTTTATAAGTTACGTATACTACCTGTGAAGTGGCATAATGGTACATGAAAGTAGATTTAAATTATTAGTAAATGTATGTTACAAACACTAGGACAGCCACGTGTGGTTTTTTAAAAGTAAAATTCATATTCTAAGATCTGAGAATAAATTAAATTATGTAAACTTCTCATTTAAAACCATAAATTTAAAAAAAAAGGGTGAGGGGAAGATTTAAAAAGAAACAAAGAACAAGTACAGCAAATAGAGAACATTTAAAGCACAATAGATAGTAATCTATCTAAAGTGATACAAGTAATTACTTTAAATGTGAATAGCCTAGATACACCGATTAAAAGGCAGAGACTGTCAAAGTGGATAGAAAACAACACCCGCCTATATGTTGTGTACAAAATAGCCCACTTTAAATATAAAGACAGAATAGGTTAAAAGTAAAAAGATAAACTCTCATTCATTGCTGGTTAGAATACAAAAATGGTACAGCCACTCTAGGGACAGTTTGGCAGTTTGTTACAAAACTAAACATACTCTTACCATATAATCCAATCCAGAAATTGTGCTCCTTAGTATTTACCCAAAGGACTTGAAAACTTATATCCATACAAAAAACCTGCATATGAATGTTTATAGTAGCTTTATTTATAATTGCTCAAACCTGAAAGCAGCAAATATGCCCTTGAAAAGGTGAATAAATAAACTGTGGTATGTTCATACAATGGCATATTATTCAGCTCTTAAAAGAAATATGCTATCAAGCTATGAAAAGACATGGAGAAACCTTAAATGCACATTGCTTAGTGGAAAAAAAGCCAGTCTGAAAAGGCTACATATGGTATTATTACAACTATATGACTTTCTGAAAAAGGCAAACTATAGAGACAGTAAAAAATCAGTGGTTCCCAGGGATTCAGGGGAGAGCAAGGGGTGCATATGTGGAGCACAGAGGATTTTTAGGGTCGTGAAACTATTCTGTATGGAATTTTAATGCTCTATGAACCTAAAATTACTCCTTTAAAAAAATATAATGGTGTGTATACATCATCTTGCATTTGTTAAAACTCCTGGAGATCTACGACACAAACAGTAAACCTTAACGTAAACCATGAACTATAATAATGAGAAGAATGTATCATTATTGGTTCTACAACTGTAGCAAGTGTACTACACTAATGCAAGATGTTAACATGAGGCGATACTGTGTAGGCATGGAGAGTGGGTAGGGGTTGGTAATATAGAACTCTTTGTATTATCCATTCAATTATTCTGTAAATCTAACACTGTGCTAAAAATAGTCTATTAATTATTAAAATGATATATTCAAAATGTTGACTTTAAAATTATATAGGAGTTACCAAAAAAAAAAGGTTCTTAGTGCAATTTTAGTTTTCTACCGCTCTGAATCCTCCCTCAGACAAATGGATTCTCTACCGAATAGCCAAATCAGCAATTAAAATGGGAAATAAATCTTTTTGCCCCACATTTAATGGTAATAGAGTTGCATTGAGAGGAGAAATATATCAATGCTTTAAAATTATATTAATGTGTTTTTCTGAAAGACACTGAAAGGAATATTTTAATATCATTTTTCTGAAAGATACTGAAAGTAAAATTTTAATATCATTGAAAAAAGTTTTCCATATTATCATAATTCATTATATATATATATATAATTTTTCCCTAGAAACATTTTTTTCCAGTGACTTAGGTAATACAACAATATATAAGCTATAATCCCTTAACAGGGGATTCATATTCAAGGGGAAATAACACACACATAAATAACTAGGTGTAATTTGCTGTATTGTCACATATACCTAATTTAATTACATCACTATGTTAATCTCATAAGTAATTTAAAATATCTTTTCTGAATTAAAACAATATTAGGCATATTATGGAGTAGAAAGGAGACCTTCTGTGCTTTTTAAAATGAATTAAAAGACATTAGTGGAAACTATGGCTTGGGCAAGGTGATTGGCCAAGGAAAGTTATATCCCATACTTCTCTGGGTGATTTTGTCATTCTCTTATGCCTTTAGGGATATATTTATAGGGCCAGTTTGAAAATAACTGATGATAGCCAAATATTAAAGCATAAAATGGTCTGTATGTCTATATGTGTGTGCACGTGTGTGTGTGTATATATACATGTTTATATATATATGTGTGTGTATATATATCATATGCTCAGAAGGGATGCAAAGGTGAATGTCTATAAGACAGTTGAAGGCAAAGGGTACTGTAAATGTCCCATGAGGAAGAATAGATACTAGTGTGTGAACAACCACTAAACCATCAGAAATGTTCCAATATGAAGTTTACATGACAAATGATTCACTTTGGATCACTGACCTTAAGAATACAATAAGTTGTGGCTTTGTAGGTGAAGAAGGGAGGAGAACCTGGCCTGGTGGTAGAACATCCCATTAGAAGTCTATTGTAGTCATAGGGATATAATGTACAGCATTTTGACTAAGTTAATAATACTGTATTGCATATTTGAAAGATGTTAAGAGAGTAAAGTTTAACAGTTCTCATCACAAGAATAAAAGATTTTGTAACTATGTATGGAGACGCATGTTAACAACTTATTGTGGTGATCATTTTGCAACAGATAACAAATATTTATTCATTATGTTGTACACCTGAAGCTAATATAATGTACGTCAATTATACCTCAATTTTTTAAATTAAATTAAAAAAAGAGTATATTTAAAAAGGAGTCTATTGCAGTTAATCAGTTGAGATTAAATAAGAATGATTTAATTAGAATAGATAACAGAGATAAAGAAAATGAAGGATGTATCTCTAAAACATCTGAAGTAAAAGCAAATGGATTTAGCTACTGATAGAGCCCTTGCCTTCTATGTCCAAAAGTGACTGTATCTTTCCCTTGGGTAGATTTGGTGCTTTTATATCCAGCTAACTAGATGAATTTTCTAGATGATTTTGTACTTGGAATGGCATTGGTCAATGATGCACGTATTTCAAACAGATACCCTTGAAAATCATTATTCCTCCTCTACCTATGGACCTTTAGTTGAAATTTTAGTAGCCACTGGACTTAAGCATGTTCAGTTTTTGAATATCCATCTGATAGAATAATTTACAACTGAGGAACTTAAGAATTAATAGGGAGGGCCTTCCCTGGTGGTCCAATGGTTAAGACTTTGCCTTCCAATGCAGGGGGTGCAGGTTCGATCCCTGTTCTGGGAACTAAGATCTCACATGCCTCGTGGCCAAAAAACCAAAACATGAAACAGAAGCAGTATTGTGACAAATTCAATAAAGACCTTAAACATGGTCCACATCAAAAAAAAAAATCTTTAAAAAAAAATTAGTAGGGGAAATAGGGTTAGAAAGCCATGGTCTTTGAGAAGCTATTAAAGCACTTTTAAATAGGAATTTATGATTATTTAGTATTATATTGCTTTTTTTTTTTTTTTGCTTTAGTAAAGGTGCATTTTCTACATCTTAATGCATAGGACCTATTATCCTTAACCTAAATTATATTTATTATACTTATGTAATACAAGCTCTTGAGCCTTGACAATTGATGAAAGTTTTTGCTGTTTTTACATCTTACGAATCATCTAGAGATTTATTTCGGAAATGATTTCCAGCACTACCCAATATCCTTAACATTTTATATAGTTTTGTGAAAGGATCATGAGAAGATATGCTCCTCTGTTTTATTTTTCTTTCTTTTTAATAGTGTAGAGGTCTCTTCAAAGGAAAAAATACTCTGCAATGTGATAGCTTTACATTAACACAATTACAAATCTCTTGTGACAGAGGCAAACTTTTCATAATTTCCTTGCTTTCTCAAGCCATTTTGGACCTACCTGAGAGGTGAAAACAGAGATCGGGTCTTGAGCACAGGTTATGACATTTGGCAGGCAAGAGAAAACGGGGAAATGCAATGATTTTATGAATGAGAGGTCAAAAGAATTTGGCAAGTAATGGAATGTGTATGGTACCAGATATAATAATAGAGAGAACAGCAAAAGAGAAAAGAATCAATGACTACAACAGAATTTCAAACTTGGATGATTAGTCTTAGGAATCCAAGAGGAAGAACAGGATTTGTGGGAAAATAAATTCTTTTTTGGATATATTGACTTTGATCTAATTAGAAATAACTAGAAGAGAATTAGAGGTAGAAATACTTAGTGGAGGACTGGAGATGTGGATAAGAAGTCAGCTGCATAATGGGAGAAGAAATTATATTACTGGTTAACTGCCTTAAGGAAGAAAGCTTAGAGAGAAGGAAATGGTGGGAAATTTTATGTATTATAATTACATGTCATAAAAGATACTAAAGTAATTAAAGGAGCTTTGAAACACTTCTATAGCAAAATAAGTAGTTCCTTAAGAACTATAGATCATCAACACCAGTACAGACTATCAATACCAGATTGCATCCTGTTGAAAAATCAATTGTTTAAACATACTGAAGAGTTTGAAACGCTGATACAAAATGTCATTGACTAGAATTATATTTTATTTATTGAACTGATTCCATCAAGATACAATAAATTCTGAATGTTGCTGATAGGACTTGTAAACTTATCAGGCTATTCAACCATTTTGTTCAAAGAGACTAAGGGAAGGAAAGAGATTTATAATTTCATGGTTCAATGACACAATGAATACTATTAATATAATTAGTCATTATTAAAGTAACACTCTGTACTGGGAACAATAGGGATTCTTTTAGGGGTATGGGGTTTTTCAGTGCCACCTAAAATGTTTTCATAAATTAAATATGTCACAGATCTCTAATTTAAGAATTCATGGATGCTTTTCTCTTAGGTATGCTTAGACTTTAAAAAAAATATTCCCTTGGAATATTGTTCTAAAAAGACATATAACTAAATCACGTGGAGATGACTGCATAAAAAATGGAGGCATTAAAAAGGAGTTTAAGACACATTTTACTTAGCCCTGAAATTACTAAATAAAAGTGACTTGGTTTGATGATCCTATTTGACTTATATAAACGTCTTTGAAAAGAAAAAATATGCCCTCCCGAAGAGATGCAGTCTCTTTCTTAAGTAAAGCAAATTGTCATGAAGAATGCCAACTTTGTGATTGCTGCATGACTGAAAACGTTCATGTATTGAAGTTAATAATGAACAGTGGGGACTTCCCTGGTGGCGCAGTAGTTAAGAATCTACCTGCCATTGCAGGGGACACAGGTTCAAGCCCTGGTCTGGGAAGATCCCACATGCCGCAGAGCAACTAAGCCCGTGTGCCACAACTACCGAGCCTGCACTCTAGAGCCTGTGAGCCACAGCTACTGAGCCCACGCACCACAACTACTGAAGCACGTGTGCCCTAGAGCCCGTGCTCCACAGCAAGAGAAGCCACCACAATGAGAAGGCCACGCACCGCAACGAAGAGTAGCCCCTGCTCGCCGCAACTAGAGAAAGCCCACGCACAGCAACAAAGACCCAATGCAGCCAAAAATATAAATAAATAAATTTTTAAAAATGAATGGTGGAGGGCTTCCCTGGTGGCGCAGTGGTTGAGAGTCCACCTGCCGATGCAGGGGACACGGGTTCGTGCCCCGGTCCGGGAAGATCCCACATGCCGCGGAGCGGCTGGGCCCATGAGCCATGGCCGCTGAGCCTGCACGTCCAGAGCCTGTGCTCCGCAACGGGAGAGGCCACAAGAGTGAGAGGCCCGCATACCGAAAAAGAAAAAAAAGGATGGTGGAAAATTCAAAAATGAATGAAGAAAGAAGCAGAATTTATATATATATATATATATATATATATATACACACACACACACACACACACACACACACATACATATAAAGTACATAACAGTTAATTTTTTTAACTTGAGAGTTTTTTACTATGTCCTCTTTAACATATATAAATTGAATACATTCCATGTGTCCTGCAGTTCCTAGAAATACAATGATGAAAGACTGATATGATCTCTTCAAGCCTGGCAAACGTATAATTACCTTCATATCAAGAAAGGCATTGAGATATGGCTTAAGCTCCTTCAGTATTGCCTTGGCCAGTAATAACAGCTGATCTACTTGTCTCTCTGTACTTTGGGGAATGGTAAGGACTGAAGGGCATGTGATAGACCATGATTTGTCTTTTTGCTTAAGTCCTACAATGATGAGGGGATGCTCGTCACACAGGCAAACAGTTATAAACTTTCTCTTCACATAGTGAGGTTGATTCAATTTTATTTTGAGCCCTAAAGCCTTCATGGGCTCAGGATTCATGTACCTAAATAAACGTTGCCCAATCTGTTGTCAAAACCAGAGCTGCAGAACTGAAATCATCTCCACTATGTAGATACATAGAAATCTACAAATTTGTTCACGGCTATGGGAGCAACATATAATTCTGCCATTTATAAAGAAAAATACCTAAACGATTGCTCTTAAAACCAATTTTTCTCTTCTTTCCATTCCTTATTTAAGCCTTTTTTGGATCTCCCCTTATAATCAGAGGGATTATAGACCCATCAAAGAGACTTTGCGTAGATAAAATACAAAGATAAAGAATCTGTTGAGGGCTTCCCTGGTGGCACAGTGGTTGAGAATCTGCCTGCTAATGCAGGGGACACGGGTTCGAGCCCTAGTCTGGGAGGATCCCACATGCCGCGGAGCAACTGGGCCCGTGAGCCACAACTGCTGAGCCTGCGTGTCTGGAGCCTGTGCTCCGCAATGGGAGAGGCCACGATAGTGAGAGTCCTGTGCACCGTGATGAAGAGTGGCCCCTGCTTGCCACAACTGGAGAAAGCCCTTGCACAGAAACGAAGACCCAACACAGCCAAAAATAAATAAATGAATTAATAAACTCCTACCCCCAACATCTTAAAAAAAAAAATCTGTTGATTCCATAGATAAAATACAAAGCCCTTAAAACAAAAGTATAAGGATAATTCCGTGAGATCTATGAGAAGTTTATATTTCTAACATTGTATAAATGTGCTCTATGTTGTAGGATGAATTCTTATAAGATAATATATTGCATATTATATTTCTCTAGCAAGACATATTAATTGCCTGGGAGTTGAAGAACAATTGTACAAGAGGTGGAGCTTTTATTGCCCAGCCAAATAAACAATTACAGAGAGACTATTTACTGAAGGCCATGTTTAGGAATAATACGGCAGGAATTTGTCCAAAAGCATTAGACTGTCTAGCAATAGTTTTTATTTTGTGTTTAAATATTTAAGTTGAATTTTTTAGTGTGCTGGTTCTTTGAATTTTATTAAATATATGTAAAATCATAATTGTTTTCTTGGCTTAAAAATGTTTCAGTTGCCTGCTATTTCTTAATAGAAAAAAATTTTAAAAACCTCTCTCCATATTGATTGCACTGCAGTTTTTCAAGAGAAAAAAAATAATGACTAAAAATATTTCTTTACAGTTTTAGTTTTCTGAAATTTTTTTCTTTTTAGATATGCAGCTGAAATCGTTAAGTCCATGTGAATATTTGACAATGATTGGTCTGTCTAATATGATGACCCCGGTGGATAATTTTGACTCCAAAGAATAATTGCTTAGTAAAGCTATTTTTCTTAATTATGGGGTCAACTAACTCATACTTGCACTCCTACAGTCTCCCTATATGAATAAATATAAAATTTAGTGATTTTTGTTTATAATTAATTTACTTAAGCGTTCTAACATGTTATTGCTAAAAAGTGGGAAGTTGACAAGCAGTTGCCGAGAAGCAGAAAGATAAATGCAGATTTAAAAATCGAAACAGAATTTCACTGCATTAATGTGGCTGGTATGCCTCATGCATCCCCCATAGTTTATACTGTGAATTAGGTACTTAAAGAATATCAAAAAAGCTTAATGGCTATTTTCAAAAACTATGGGTCTAAACAAAGATATTTTAATATTTATGGCTATTCATAAATATTAAGTAGAGTAACTGAGAATTCCCCACTAACTAGCAGCTCTTGAGCTATACGCATGAAATCTTAATTTCCAAATGCCATTCCCAACTCTTGCAAATGCTGCAATTTTTCTTGCTAAACTATCACATGAAACCATAGTATAGGTTTAGGCTCCAGTTGGTAGTAATTTTCTTTCTTTACTTTCTTAGAAACCAAGAAAAATTATGTGGATGGAAAACTTATGTATCAGTGTGTCTGATACCCAGAGATGCTTATGATGGATCTGTTGTCATTAAAAGAACACACCTGCTAATGGTGGTGACAGGCAAATTAGCTTTAAGCCATCCATACATTCAGTTCACCCCATATATCTCAAATATGCACATTCTCCTTATTTAATGATAAAAAGATTACCAAGGCACTTTATAACTAATATTTTTTAAAGATACTAACTTGCCATGCTTAAGTCCTATTTCTGCCCCTGTTCCAAACATCATAAACAGGACAAAGGACACTATAATTGGTTCAGTGTAGGAAAATGTGCCAAACCCTGTGGTCAGGGAATCAGGATTTATAACCAAACAAGATATGGATTTGCCAGGCAGCCAAGGACAGAGTGGTGTAATTTAATCAATCTATTAGTTTTGTTGTTGATTTCTAATATTGCTCATTTTGTTATAAATTTGCTACACTAAACTCAAAATAAAATTTAAAAATAAAATAAAATAAATTTCCAGCTGATTCCAAATAGCTGGTACATTGGCATAATGGTAAGTAACAAAGACCATTTTTCAGGCTTCAATATTCCTAAAATAAGAGAACAATCAGAAGAAACAGTTTAAGAGGGTTACAATGCTTAAGCATAGCCTCAAATTCTGTGTTTATCATGTGACTCATGTAAAATCTGTAGGTTGTGTTTTAAGCCTTGGAATTTTAGGCCAGAACTTGCTATTGTGCCCTGCGTAAAACAATTCATTTAATCGTCATAATTTTTGGAAATTAAGGCAAACAAACAACAAAAAATAGCATGTCTATAAAATGAATATGATCAAAATTCAATTCTGCCTAAGATAGGGATCCCAGTTAATGTTATTGAGTTAAGAGGTAGGAAGACCAACAGAGAAGCTACATTTTTCCAGATTGCTAAAACTAAAAGAAGAGAAAAATAGAATGCCTAAGCAACCCAGGAGATTTTCTAACTTGAGGATTGTGAAGGATGTTTGCTGATACAGATCGCTACATGAGATAAACCTGGTTTTATGTTTCTATTTACATATTAATTGTAATTCAACTATGGCATAATTAGGGAGATTCAATACAAGGTTGTATAAAAACACCAACTGCATAAACAATAAGTATTGGGCTTTTGAGGATTGATACAAAGTTTACTTAAAATGCTGTCACAGTCTTGTCTCTTGATTTTATTCATGCATAGTTTCCATTTTAATGATTGATTTATTATTTCTCATAAATTGAAATGAAGCTACTTTTGGCAGTAAGTCTCTTTCATTCCATTATAATTTCATATCGAAAAATTTTCCTTGAGGGCTTTAGACATCGTAGTTAGTGATTTTTTTTCAAACAAGGGAGTAGAATAAACAGAATGTCTATCACAGAAGGTGGGAAATTATTTGTTTTACGCATGGAAATTAGAATAGTATCATGCTAAATTGATATGTTATATTCTTTAGGGGGTCAATAAATAAAATTAAAATATTTAGAATTTCAAACACAAAAACAACTATAAAAAGGAATTAGATCTAAACTTTATATAAGTGCAATACATAAATACTAAACAAATATCAAGTTATTTATTGACCATTCCAAGTTGACTTTGTTATTTAAACGAGTCATTGTGCATGGGTAATGAGTTGATTTTAAATCACAGAATTTTTGCAAATATTTTGATTATTTAAAAATATGACTTATTAAACATACAAAAGATGATAGAAATCTCAGTGTAATATAAGATGCACTCAGGAGCAAAGGAGGCGCTAGGTGATGACTTTCCAGGTGGTTGTGAGAAGTAGGTAAATAGGAAATCTGAAGCTATTGAACTGAGGAAGTGGAGAATGAAGACGTCTACCTCTTTTTTGGCTTCAGTCATTTTTCTTTCTCTCCCATTTTATCCTCTTTTAAATATTCTTGACTGATTTTTCTCTTCATTTATTTTTATCTCTTACTTTTTTCCTCGATGGTAGCTCTTTTTCCAAAATCTATTAACCGGGTATAAAATACAGTGGAATATTCCTTCAATATGTGCATAATGAGTATTGTTTGGGAATTGGTGGGAGTGCATATAGGGATGGGATGTAAATGTGTGAAGTATTTACTATGAAACAATAGTAGAAGTGACAGTATGGTCATGCTGCCATTTCTGTCCTACTTTGTAAAATGACCACTTTATTTGCTCAGTAGAATAACCTCTACAACTGGCTATCGTAAACAGTTTGTGCCCTGTGCCCCCATGAAGAGTGTACTAAAGTCTAAGCATCCCTTCTCAGGATACTTCATAAATACGTAAAGTAAAATACATAGGATTACAAAGGAAACCAATATGTCCAATGCACTGATCAAAATACTAAAAAAATGCAAATTTGTAATCTAATCATATGTGGGTGTTTTAAATTGAAATATTAAGTAATCTGGTCCAGCTGTGTTATAATAGCAATTATAATTTTAAAATAGTGATGATGTATGTAGGGGAGCAAAACTTGCCACCCTCAATGTCTCTTTGGCCTGCAGCTTATTTCAAGCTGAAAACAATCAAGGCCCAGAAGAGTCAGGAAGAAACTTTGACTTTCCCCCTAATTGCCTAAAAGGATGTAGATAGAGGACCTGCTCCAAGAAGGGAGCTATCACCATAGATAACTATAGTACGAATGAGGTGGGCAAACAGGGAGGAACCCAGCAAAGTCAGTTTGTTAAAATTCCTCTTTGTGCCCCATTGTCTCTGCAGGGCTCAGCAAACGTTTTTTTATCAAACATTTGCTTTTCTGTCTCTGTGTGAATCACCTTCCTTCCATTTGAGGGCCAAACCACTACTCCCAACATCTTTTGTCTTTAGCTGAAGATGGTATTTAAGGTGAAGATTTTAGCCATTTTGATGAGTTACTCAGTTATCCCGAGTCTCTCCCATGTGTACATGTTACTAAACTTTTGTTTGGTTTTTTTCCTGTTAATTTGTCTTATGCCAATTTAAGTTTTAGGCCAGCCAGAAGAACTTAGAAGGGTAGAGGAAATTTTATTTTTCCTCAACAATGACATTAATGATATTTATAGATACCTACACAGCTGTAATGTAATAGGGAAACAATACAGATA
Organism: Tursiops truncatus; assembly: GCF_011762595.2. NCBI lineage: Eukaryota > Metazoa > Chordata > Mammalia > Artiodactyla > Delphinidae > Tursiops > Tursiops truncatus. The sequence continues at coordinate 24,908,108 of NC_047052.1, read as the reverse complement.
TGATAATATCTGTGTTTCTTATTAGTGACAAAATCACATGTACTGCTTGATTCTACTGTGGCTTGATTATATTTTCTGTCTAAATTCCTATTTGAAGAAAATGCAAACTTTCAGTAAAAGGCTAAAGAAACTAAAGATGTAATCATGTTTTATCTTCCATCTAAAGTCAGAGATAACCTCAATTCTATTCCTAGATCCCATATTAATAACAGTTGCTATAGGTAGGGAAACCATATTGATTCATCATTCAATTGATATCATCAATTTCTCTAAGACAGAGGCTTATATATTGATGGGCCAGGAGATGAATGAACTGGGAGCTTTATTTTTATTTTTATTTTTTCAAAAATACAGCTTCTAGGGCTTCCCTGGTGGCGCAGTGGTTGAGAGTCCGCCTGCCGATGCAGGGGACGCGGGTTCGTGCCCTGGTCCGGGAGGATCCCGCATGCCGCGGGGCGGCTGGGCCCGTGAGCCATGGCCGCTGAGCCTGCACGTCCGGAGCCTGTGCTCCGCAATGGGAGAGGCCACGGCAGTGAGAGGCCCGCGTACCGCAAAAAAAAAAAAAAAATACAGCTTCTAGGGCAGACTACCAAACAGAGCCGTCGGCAGCAGTGTTCTAGGCAACTGTTATGCTCACCTGCAGTGGGGGACCTTTTGCAGAGAAGTAGTTTCTCAGAAGTCTGGTTGGAACTACAATAAGAAAATTTTCTCAATGTGTTTTTTTTTTCTTTAATTATTGAAGTATATTTGATTTACATTGTTGTGTTAATTTCTGCTGTACAGCAAAGTGATTCAGTTATACATATATAATATATATGCTTTTTCATATTCTTTTCCATTATGGTTTATCACAGGATATTGAATATAGTTCCCTGTGTTATACAGTAGGACATTGTTGTTTATCCATCCTATATATAATAGTTTGCATCTACTAATCCCAAACTCCCAGTCCTTCCCTCCCCAACCCCTCCCCCACCCTTGGCAACCACAAGTCTGTTCTCTGTGTCAGTAAGTCTGTTTCTGTTTTGTAGATATATTTATTTGTGTCATATTTTAGATTCCACATAGAAGTGATATCATATGGTATTTGTCTTTCTCTTTCTGACTTACTTCACTTAGTATGATAATCTCTGGTCCATCCATGTTGCTGCAAATGGCATGCTTTCATTCTTTTTTATGACTGAGTAATATTCCATTGTATATCTGTACCACATCTTCTTTATCCATTCATCTGTCAGTGGACATTTAGATTGTGTCCGTGTCTTGGCTATTATAAGTAGTGCTGCTATGAATGTAGGAGTGCATGTATCTTTTTAAATTATAGTTTTTTCTGGATCATATGGTAACTGTATTTTTAGTTTTTTGAGGAAACTCCATCCTGGTTTCCATAGTGGCTGCACCAATTTACATTCCCACCAACAGTGTAGGAGGGTTCTCTTTTTTCCCCACCCACTCCAACATTTGTTATTTGTAGACTTTTTTTAAAGAAATATTTATTTATTTATTTATTTAGGCTGCAGCATGTTTTAGCTGTGGCACGTGGCATCTTCCTTGCAGCATGCGGGATCTTTAGTTGTAGCATGCATGTGGGATCTAGTTCACCAACTAGGGATCGAACCCAGGCCCCCTGCACTGGGAGCTCAGAGTCTTATCCACTGGACCACCAGGGAAGTCCCTTGTAGACCTTATATTGACCGCAATTTTAACTAGTGTGAGATGGTACCTCATTGTAGTTCTGATTTGCATTTCTCTAATAATTACCCATGATGAGCATCTTTTCATGTGCCTATTGGCCATCTGTATGTCTTCTTTTGAGAAATGTCTATTTAGGTCTTCTGCTCATTTTTCAGTTGGGTTGTTTGGGGGTTTTGTTTGTTTGATTGTTATTGAGTTGTATGAGCTATTTGTATATTTTGGAAATTAAGCCTTTATCAGTCACATCATTTGAAAATATTTTCTCCCGGTCCATAGGTCATCTTTTCATTTTGTTTATGATTTTCTTTGCTGTGTAGAAGCTTATAAATTTGATTAGGTCCCATTTGTTTATGTTTTCTTTTATTTCTATTGCCTTGGGAGACTGACCTAAGAAAACGTTCTCTATCTAGTTTATAACACTCCCAACAACAACAGAAGTATTTAAACAAACAGATACATAGTTGGAATCTCTCTCATCCCAGTAGCTTTTGGCAAATTGCCGTATAATTAACGTGTGTGTGTGTGTGTGTGTGTGTGTGTGTGTGTGTGTGTGTGTGCTATTCCTAAACGCAGTATAGAAAAATAGAAAGCATACAAACTTAGAATGTAATCCACAGGAGATATAGTTGACTTATCTCTCTAAAACTAATTCTATATCTGATGGACACAGGAGTTAATTATTCAACACTTCAGTCTGGAGAGGACAAAGGAGATGGCATGCATGCAGAACCTATTTTAGTATTCAGCAGAGTAAGCACTCGAATGGTGGTGCTGATTATTATTTAATTTCTATTGCAGGATTGAATTTTCTTTTTTCATGCTTATTCCAATCCCAATAGACAAGAATGCCTTTGTTAACATAACAAGCATCAGTCACTTCTATGTATGTTGTCTATTTCATAGTTCTTTTAGAGGAAGTTAGCGATACTCTCAGTAACAAGAGGTTTTCACATTATAGATGTCCACTGTGATGAAGATGAAAATCCCAAATTTCCTCCTAACAACAGTTAGGATTTGCTTCAGTCAGATGCGGGGGGTTAGAAAAGACCCTCATAATGTGAAGAATACTATGATTTTTATCTAGGAAGTTAGGGGAAAGTTATTGAAAATGTTCAAGAGATAAAAGGACTCCATATATCCTTCAGAGACCAATTCCATATGACATAAAATAAGGGAAAACTAAGGTGTCTTATTTATCCCCAGATATTGTATGTATGTGTGTGTAGGGGGTGGGGGGGAGGAAAGCCATCTCTTTTTTATTTTTTCCAATGTTAATTCTAACTGGCAAAATATGGATAAAATGAAATCAAATTCATTACTAAAGTAATTCTGAGATTCTCTGCCTTCTAATCAAGTGGAACAATATGATACTCCTGAGTGAAAAAGTGCGTGCCATTTCAAAGAGGCTGAATACAGTTAAAATGGAAGAAGGACCTTCCCCCCACCCTCTTCTCTGAGTGTAACTAAAAGAAAGTATAACTTACTGGAGGATTATGAAAACGAAATAAGAACAGATAGAAAAGATAGGAGAATCAAAACTCAAATAATGACTCGTCAGGCAATGATTTAGCTATTGTTTTCCTCCCATATTTCCTGACTTAGACTCTCAAACCACAGGCAGCCCAAACCACAGATGGATGTAGACCGATCATGTTCCTTTCAGACAGAAAATAGAGGACTGGGAAAGGGGTTCCCTGTATAATGGAGCTCTTTTAACTGGCTCTACCCCAGTTAAGCCTCAGTTATAAAACTGGACCCAGATGATGGAAGTGGTGTTGCAGTGTGGTAGGGAGGTGGTGACAGTGATCCCACAGGCTGTTTTCTCTTGCCACTCTGCCTAATGCAGACCCAGTCACAAAAAGTGTGCAACAGTGCAGAGAGGCCAAAGAGCCCACTTTCTCTCAAGAGCATCAGGAAAAATAAAATTCCCAGGAGCCATCGTGAGCTGAGTAAGGACTAGCATGAGTGTGAGAAACTGTAGTGGCTGCAGGCTTAGGATGACCTCACACTTTTGTAGGTTTTGCCTGTAGGAAATTCACCAAGGTTCATGGTATAATGCCAAGGACAATCCCCTATAGCTCTGGCAAGAAGAGATAAATAGCTATACTTGTGAAATATGCCCAGAGCATCCTCCATAACAGCAGCCTACTCTCTGGGGTCAAAGAATTTCCAGCCTTACCCCATATTGCGGTAAAGGAATTTCTCTAATTCGGTTGTTACTGGCCAGAGCTGGAACCCAACTCAGGTTTGGCCACTCATCTCTCAAAAGTCAGTGTTCTAGAGACGAGGGTTGGTGGGAAAAGAAAGATGCTTTATCCAGGAAGCTGGCAACCTGGGAAGATGGCAGACTACCATCTCAAAAACCATCTACAAGTTGCCAGTTAGAGGGAAAATGGTTTTATAGGGAAAACCAGGAAGTTCCAGGGGTGAACAGGCAGGGGTTGTGTGCAAAGCAGCACAGTCAGCTTTGACAGTCATCTCAAAACTGGTCATGCAATGGCCTGGTCAGCGTCATCTTGATTGTTTTAAGCAAGGTTAATCTTCAACTTCGGGGTTGGTCTGTTCCCATTTCTTTGAGGCCGGTTCCTGGAATTATGTAAGCCACTGATTCAGTACTGCTTGAGGTGGAGCAGCTTATGTTATGGCTACAGCCTGGTCATTATACAATTAGCTTCTTCCATCTGGTGGTGGTTTTAGTATCTGCAAACAACTCAGGAACATGCATCCGGCACTGTTATCTATGTCCTTCAGGGAGGAACTAAAGTTTCTGTGAATGCTGTACGGCTGTATGTTTCAATTGTTACCACTTCTCCTGGCTCAGCCGCCATCTTTTATTACTGTAGGTTCCCATTATTCCCATCCTTAACTCTTGAGCTAGCCTTGTGTGACTCATGGGAGGCCTGGGAAACTAAAGCTTTTCTACAAACAAGAGGCAGGTGGAAGATGTAGGTGGGTGGGGTCTGTCCCAGGAAGGTCCCATAGGGTCTTGCTCAGTTACACCATTCTCCTTCACCTTCCTGTCTCACCTGAATTGGAGGAATGCTAAGAAACACTGGTGAAGGTTATAGCTCAGAAACACTAGGCCACTGAAAACTGAGATTTAATCGTAAGATAAAAAATGCTCTCCTCCTCCTACCTTATCTCCATACCAACAGACTCCAGTTTAATAATAGCAAGCTACAGCTAAAAGATCTACAAGATACAGACAATATCTGAAGAGGACTCTTAGGGAAGTCCAAAGACAGCAAGGGAAATAACACTAGAGGATTTTGAAGCCTCAGGCACATTCAGCTATAGCAAACATTAAACACAGACCAACTCCTACCTACATTAACGTAAATACTCCCACCAAATCTTACTATACTTATTATCCTATACGTTATATTCAGCTTTCAACAAAAAATTACAAGTAATGTTACTAGGTGAGAAAAAATGCATTCTTAAGAGGTAAAACAAGTATCAGAACTAGACTCCAATATGATACAGATTTTGTGATTATCAGACAGGAGATATAAAATAGCTATGACTAACATGTTAATAGCATTCATGAAAATAAGTAGACAACACACAAGAATGGATGGGTAATGTAAGCAGAAAGATGAAAACTCTAAGAAGGAATAAAAAAGAAATGCTAGATATTAAACGAGATAGCTAGATGGTTTGTATGAATTTGAAGTTCGAGAAGCACCAGTCTAGATCATGGTTAGCAAGTAAGTTTCACACAAGATCCAATGGACTATTCCATTTAATCTCCCTCTCAAGGAAGATATCCACTTGGCTTGCCCTAAGAGTCCTATTCAGAAATTCAGAACAAGTATTAATTGTCTGAGCCAGGAAGCCAACACTCATTGGGTATTTTCCATCTTTAGTTTAAAAATAAATAAATAAAATATTTTGCCTGGATAATGCCCAAGGAAAATTTAACTGAATACTCTCATTCCAACCTCTGACTCAGTTATACCTCTTCTGCTTCCTTTTGACATTAGCAAAACTGTTTTGGGTTTTTTATGTAGGGGATGCTCCTGATTCTATACAATATGAAAGGAAGATAAAGCTGGATTATAGCACTACTGAAAAATCTTTCATTTACAACGGTCCTTGGGTCCTTTAAAGCATAGAAATTTCTAATATTCTAACTATAAACTGAGTATAAAATGATATTCATATCTAGAAAATAGAAGGCAAATAAAATCTGGTAAACTTCCATCATCCTGACAGTTGTAACCTCCTCTTTCTTTTCATCATCACTGTTCTTTGACAGTGCTTTCAAAGTTAAAAAGCAAGCTGAAACTCATAGTTAAAATTGGTCTTCACAAAACTCTACAGATTTGGAAGTTCAAGAGTCATAATTTCCAGTTTTCAGTTGAGAAAACTGAAATTCTGAGAGCTAAAGTAACTTGCTCTGGGTCCCATGACTCCAGCTGAAATTGTCTGCAAAGGCATTCAAATGAAGCTTCACGAGTTAGTGAGTGAATAAAGCAATCAATGCATACATGTATTGATTTAAATTATGTTTAAATGTAAACTAGAATGTTTAAAAACATACCTGAAGTAAGTACATCAGTTGAATAGCTTAAAAACACATCCAGTGGAATTCAGATCTCTGTATATTTAAAAATAATACTCTGTTCTTCCAATAATAGATTGTTTCCCTTAAACTATCATAATAATTTTCGATAAGTGAGGAAAGAGTAAAGTCCTTTGAAAGTTGAACAAGTTATAAGCTATAAATAAAAATTAAATAAATAAATAAAATTTTAAAAAAAGTGTTTTTCAGCTATAACCATCTAAAAGGTATTGTGCAAGTGTATTTTACATTGAGGCAATCTCCTCAGGAAATGCTACAATAAACCCAATTTTCTTGTAGAAAAATTTTCACTGTTTTTAATCTCATTTTCTTCTATTTTTCTAGATTTTTTTGGTAATAAAACTCAGGAGATTGGTGACAAAAACAACATAATGAATTTTCAGGCTGCATAATTTATGACTTCATACTCATAGTGACAGTTTTAACCTCTACTCGTATTTACATTCGCCCTCTATCTCCCAGATTCAAATGGTCTTTCTAAAGAGATTGGTTTCATGCAGAGACAGGATAGTAATCAGAAATGTCTATCTTACTCACAATAAGTCAGAGTGATTTCTGTCCACATTTGTGGCCACCACTGAAGCAAAATGCACCTCTGACTGGGGGTTGCACGCTATTAAATGCTGGAGTTTTGGTTTCCAATAAAGATACCTTTAAAATTTGTTTAATGCTTCCAAAATAGGGGTTGTGGTTTCCTGGCATATTAGAACAATTTAGTTAGCAGCTGAAGTCCTCACTAGTTCATAAAAACATGTGTGTAAGGACCATAATTATAACAAATGTTTGTGATGCAAAAAAGGGAAATAAGAAAACAAAACAGAGAAGCATATATTTTATTGATATTTTAAAAAGTGAATTGCCAACACAAGCACCTTTTAAATTCAGACTCTTCTGCAGAAATAAATCGGAATGTGAAGCTTTCCCCCATCACCTTAAATTGGAGTCATGTGAGGGGATTGCAGCAGAAATGCTATCAACAATAGCAAAAGATGAATAAATTACTTGAAAATTTGAGTCAGAGGAAATTGACATTCAAAAGACCTAGGCAGCCCAGACAGTCCATTATCCATTTAACCACATAACTGACTCAGACACAACTGCCTGATCACTGCTGGCCCAGATGCTTTAGCTAGAAAACTGTCTGTAACAGGGAGGCATCTGGATGTAGCAATTGCTAGAATGAGGATGAGATCGTTTACAAAGAACCCTAAAAAGACAGGAATTTTTGCTGTTCCAAAGAGAACATTTGGGCAAGTTACTAAAGCAACACATGCTACATATCCTGGGGTGGAGTGAAGGGCAAGCCATGCATTATTGTACCTTAAGTAAAAATTCAGACTTGCACACAGAATTGCACACACTTGAAGTTTCTTATTATCATTTAGCATAGTAAAATGGCAGATATGCTGATGAGGCTGCCCCTATACTGTTTTCGTTATTAGAAATTGATCCCACTCTTTATAATGCCCATCTAAGAGTTTGGTTCTATTTCGATACCTAAAAGTCTGACTTTTTGAACATGTAGTGTTGTAGACAAAGTTGTGACTGGAGAAATCAGGTCATGTGATGAAGAGAAAGAAGAAAAATATGAGGATATGTGACCATTAGTTCACAGCATGATGAAATAGCTTGTCAGCTCTGAAATGATGATGGTAAAAAGGACACAAATGGAAGGAAGTAAGGTTTCCACACTTCACTTGAAGTGGTGAAATGTTGATACCAAGAAACTGTGGTAAGTCACATATACATATTTTAATACCCAGAGCAACTATAAAGAAAAGAGTGCAAACTGATACTCTTAAAAACACTAAAATAAATCAAAATGGAAGCTTGGAAAGTATTTAAATAATCCATAGGAAGGCAAGAAAAGAGAAATGAGAATCAGGAAACAGTGGAAATAAACAGAAAAAAATAATAAAATGGCCAATTTAAACAGTAACATATCAATAAATAACTTCAATGTAAATGGTATAAATATGTCAATTAAAAAGCAGAAATTCACAGAGTGGTTTAAAAAATGACTCATATCTGCTGTTTAAAAGAAACATCAAATTCAATGACATAGGCTGAAAATAAAATAATGGAAATTTTATATCAAGCAGACATTAATAAAAATAGCAAGGTTGGCTATATTAATCTAAGATAAGGTAGACTTCAGAGGAAAGAAAATTACTCAAGATAAAGAGGAACATTATATAATGATAAGCCAATGAATCCTCCAGGAAGACATAATTATACTAAATGTTTATATACAAAGCAATTAAGCCTCAAAATGCATGATAGATAATGGATAGCAATGAAAGAAGAAATAGAAAACTTCACAATTTTAATTGGGAATTCAACATTCTTCTCTCATCAGCTGACAGAAATGCAAGATATGAAAGATCAGAACAACAAAGTCAAACACAGGACTTAATTGACATATATAAATACTCCTTCTAACAGCATATATCGTTTTCAAGTGTCCATGGAATATTCTCGAAGATAGACCATGTCATAGCCCATTAAACAAACCTCAACAAATTTAAAAGAAATTGAAATGACAGAGAATTCTTTCTAACCATAATGGATTTAATCAGGAAATTAATAATAGAAAGGCAACAGGAAAAGATCTAAACACATGAAAATTAAACAACACCCTTCTGATAATCTGTGGTTCACAAAAGAAGTCTCAAAGGAAATAAAAGTACATAGAACTGAATGTAAATGGAAATATTACATGCCAAAATAAGTGAAATGCAGGTAAAGCAATACTGAGAGGGTAATTTATAGAACTAAATAATTACATTGGAAAAGAGATAAGTTGTCAAATCAGTCATCTAAGTTGACACATCAAGAAACTAGAAATAAGAGCAAAATAAATTGACAGGAAAGAAATAATAAAGATAAAACAGAAGTAAATGAAATTAAAACATTAGAGCAATGGAAAAAATCAAGGAAATGAAACACTGCTTCATTGAAAAAAATCTATAATATTAACAAGTCACTAACAAAACTGATAAAAGTAAATCTATAGAAAATACATCAACTATATCAAGACACCACACACAAAAAAGAAAATTGCAGGCCAATATCATTGATAAACTATTTGCAAAAATCTTCAACAAAATATTAGCAAACCAAATTCAACAATACATTAAAAGGATCATATACCACGAACAGTGGGATAAATCCCAAGGATGGTTCAATATCCCCAAATCAACCAATGTAATACACCACATTAACAAATTGAGGAAAAGAATCTTTATAATCTCCATAGATACACAAAAATATTTTGATGAAAGTCAACATTCATTTATAATAAAAACTCTTAACAAAGTGAGTATAAAGGAACATACCTCAACATAATAAAGACAATATGTAACAAACCTACAGCCAACATCAAACTCAACAGTGAATTGCTGAAAGCATTTTCTTTAAGATCAGGAACAAGACAAGGATGCCCACTCTTAGTAACTTTATTAAACATAGTATTTAAAGTTATAGCCACAGCAGTCAGACAAGAAAAAGGAATAAAATCCAAATTAGAAAGGAAGAAGTAAAACCATCACTGTTAGCAGATGACATAATACTATATATAGAAAATTCTAAAGATACTACCAAAAAACTATTAGAACTAATAAATGAATTCAGTAAAGTTTCAGGATGCAAAATTAATATACAGAAATATGTTGCATTTCTATACACTAACAGCAAACTATCAGAGGGAGAAGTTAAGAAACCAATCCCATTTATAATTACATCAAAAATAATAAAATACCTAGCAATAAATCTAAACAAGGAGGTAAAAGACCTAAGAAAACTATAAGACTGATGAAAGAAATTGAAGATGACACAAACAAATGGAAAGACAACTGTTCTCATGGACTAGAAGAATTAATATTGTTAAAATGACCATATTGTCCAAGGGAATCTATGGATTCAGTGCAATCTCTATCAAGATACCAAAGGTGTTTTTCATAGAACTAGAAGAAGTAATTTGAAAATTTGTATGGAAACAAAGAAGACACTGAATAGCCAAAACAGTCTTGAAGAAGAAGAACAAAGCTGGAGGTAACATGCTCCCTGGTTTCGAACTTTACTATAAAGCTACAGTAATCAACACAGTATGGTGCTGGCACAAAAAAAGTCTCATAGATCAATGGAACACAACAGACAGCCCAGAAATAAACCAACCTTCACAAGGTCAATTAATCTATGAAAAAGGAGGCAAGAATATGCAATGCTGAAAAGATAGTTTCTTCAATAAAAGGTGTTGGGAAAACTGGACAGCTATAGGCAAAAGAATGAAACTGTACTACTTTCTCACACTGTATACAAAAATAAACTCAAAATGGGTTAAGGGCTTAAATACAGACCTAAAACTCTTAGAGGAAAATATAGGCAGTGCACTCTTGGAGACTAGCCTTAGCAATATTTTTTTGAGGGGGCCGGGAATAGAAACTCTCTAAAAACTGAAATGGCAGCCTACTGGGAGAAGATATTTGTGAATTATACATTTGAGAAGGGGTTAATATCTAAAATATACCAATAACTCATACAACTCAATATCAAAAAAATGATTAAAATATGTCAGAGAACCTTAATAGAAATTTTTCCAGAGAAGGCATACAAATGGCTAATAAGCACATGAAAAGATGTTCAACATCACTAATTATTAGGGAAATGCAAAATCACAATGAGATATCACCTCATGCCTGTTAGAATGGCTATTAACAAAAAGACAACAAACAACAAGTGTTGGTGAGGATGTGGAGAAAAGGGAACACTCATATACTATTGGTGGGAATTTTTTTTTAATTGGGGTATAGTTGTTTTACAATATTGTGTTAGTTTCTACTGTACAGCAAAGTGGAGTAGAGTTCCCTGTGCTATACAGCAGGTTATCATTTGTTATCTATTTTATACATATTAGTATCTATATATGTCAATCCCAATCTCCCAATTTATCCCACCCCTGCTTTCCTCCCTTAGTGTCCATACATTTGTTCTCTACCTGTGTGTCTCTATTTCTGCCTTGCAAACAGGTTCATCTGTACCACTTTTCTAGATTCCACATATATGTGTTAATCTATGATATTTGTTTTACTCTTTCTGACTTACTTCACTCTGTATGACAGTCTCTAGGTCCATCCATGTCCCTACAAATGACCCAATTTCATTCCTTTTTATGGCTGAGTAATATTCCATTGTATATATGTACCACATCTCTTTTATCCATTTGTCTGTCGATGGGCATTTAGGTTGCTTCCATGTCCTGGCTATTGTAAATAGTGCTGCAGTGAACATTGGGGTGCATGTGTCTTTTTGAATTATGGTTTTCTCTGGGTGTTGGTGGGAATTCAAATTGGTGCATCCACTATGGAAAAAAGTATGGAGATTCCTCAGAAAATTAAGAATATAACTACCATATCATCCAGCTATACCACTTCTTGGTATTTATCCAAAGGATACAAAAGCACTAATTCATAAAGATATCCTCTATATTTATTGTGGCATTATTTACAATAGTCAAGATATAGAAACACCTACATGACCATCAATGGATGAATGGATAAAAAGATATATATCCATATATACCATGGAATACTACTCAGCCATAAAAAAAGATGAAATCTTGTCATTTGTGACAACATGGATGGACCTTGAGGGTATTATGCTAAGTGAAATAAATCAGACAAAAAAAGACAAATGTCACCTGACCCCACTTACATGTGGAATATAAAAAAACAAAACAAATCAACACAACAAAATGAAAACAGACTCAGAGATACAGAGAACAAACAGGTGGTTGCCAAAGGGGATGGGGGTTGGTGGGCGGGTGAAATAGTTGAAGGGAATTAAGAGGTACAAACCTCCAGTTATATAACAAATAAATTATGGGGATGTAATATATAGCATAAAGAACATGGTCAGTAATATTTTAATAACTTTGTATGGGGACAGATGGTTTACTAAACTTATCCTGGTAATCATTTCATAAGGTATGCAAATGTGAAATCATTATGTAGTACATACCCCTTAAACTAAACTAACATAATATTATACATCAAATATATTTCAGTTAAAAATTCTAAAAAATTTATGAAAAGAAAAATAGCAAGAAATAAGAAAAAAAAGAATAAAATAGGAGATATCACTACAGATCATGCAGCAATTAGATGGTAATAAGGGAATACCGCAAACAACTATACACTCAGCCTTGTAGAAGTGACTTATGCCTTCAAAGCCACTAGCTACTATAACTCAACCAAGCTGCGATAGATGAGATGAATCATACTAATACAAGTAAATAAATAAATTCTAAATTAAAAAGCTTCTGAAAAAGATATTTTGAGGCCCAGATCATTTCACTGGAGAATTCTACAAAACATTTAAGGAAGAATCAACACCAATTTTCACAATATATTCCAGAAAATAGAAGAGATGAGAACACTTCTCAAATCATTTTATTAGGTCAGTATTACCTTGATACTAAAACCTAAGATAGTGTATAAAAGAAAAAAAAAGAAAAATACAGAAAACTATAAACCAATACAGACCAATATCTCTCATAAATACAAATACAAAATTTGTCAGCAAATTAGCAGCAAACAGAGTATAAAACAGTGTATAAAAACAGTTATATATCATGACCAAGTAGAATTTATTCCAGATATGCACAGCTGGTTCAACATTCTAAAATCAGTCAATGTAATTCACCATATCAACAGCCTAGAGAAAAAAAAAATCATATCAATTAACACAAAAAAGCATTTAACAAAATCTTATACTCATTTATGATTAAAAGAAAAAAACTTTCTGCAATTAGAAGTTAGGAATAGACGGGAGCTTCTTCAACTTAATAAAGAGCACCTACAAAAAAACTTACAGCTAACATCATTCTTGACAGTGAAAGACTGAATACTTTCCTCTAAAATCAGGAATGAAACAAGGATGTCCACTCAGGTCTCTTTTTTTTAAACACAATATACTAGTCCCTAGTATATCAATTCCTATCAAAATCCCAGTAGGTTTTTTAGAAATACAGGCTAGATTTTTCTAACATTTTTTCTGGAAATGCATAGGCCCTAGAATAGCTAACTATTGATAAAGAAGAATAAAGTGGGAGGAATCACTCTACAAATATTAATGTCTACTGTATGGCTATAGTAATCTAGACACAGTGGTACTGGCAGAGAAATAGGCACATAAATAAATGGAATAGAGTAGAGAACCCAGAAATGGAACCATAAAAATATGTCCAACTGCACAATCCACAAAAGAAAAGAAATGGTAAATTGGACATTATCAAAAGTAAAAACCTTAGCTCTGTGTAAGCCCATGTGAAAACTAATGGTGCTTCCTTACTCTAGAATCCTACTATGCAGTAAAAGAAATCACGATTGAAAAGAAATGCATGCAACAACTTAGATGAATCAAGTACTTATATTACTAGTTGATTTCCTTCATTTTTGAGGAGGCTTGATTTCATACATTATTACAGAGTGTCTGTGTCAACTTTTCCTTTAGTCATAGGTATATTACTTAGCCCAAGAATCTAGTCTCTGTTTCTAAGCCATGCCCACTGCAGAGTTTCAGTAGAAAGTCTTTGTCATACCCTTTAACTAGGTGTGATTCAAACTTCAAGGTGTGCTACCCCTACTCTTAACAGAAGGTGAGACCTCTGGTCAGAGTTTCAACCATCTAACTGTTGTTTTCTAAGAGGCTTCTTGGAGCTGACATGTGCACAAACAGTTCAGGGTCATACAGAGTTTTGTGGGAGGTTTATATGCATATTTAGGTATTCCACTTTCTATGGTTTCCTCCTCCATTTCCAGAGACACTTGTATCCTAAACTCCATTCTGTGACACCTCAATCCAATAAGATTGTTTCTGCTATTTCTGCTTGAGTTATAGCTGCCCCACACATTGCAAACCAGGAGAACCTTAATGGTAAAGGCTCTTTAAACACAGATTTTATCCAGTGATGTACTTTCTATCATTAGTCAAATTCCTTTCAGCTTTTCTCTGCTCTTGTCTTCAATGCATATAAACTATCATTGTTATCTACAGGAAAATTATTCCCAGATAAGCTACCCCACTGCTCTTCCTAGCACTGGAACTCTACCTGGGTGCTTTAGAAGTTAATGCTTTTCTCTAAAGAAGCTCGTTGTACTATTCATGGTTTTTTTCCCCTTATTTTCTTATGCTTTGACATCTTAGAGCCTTGCCAATACTGGAGGCTAATTTTAGCTAATTCCTAGAGACAATAAACAACTCACCTGGTAGGATATCTATCAAATGTAAAACAATCCAGAGCTCACACTGCCAACCACCTCCTCAGTGGGGTTCTTACTCTGAGCCATTCTTTTCTTGCCCTAATCACCGTGGACCAGGTACCAGACAACTAGAAACAGCTCCTACACTCCAGGACTCACTAAAACTATTCAAACTAGCTAATCCTAAACCTGAAACCACCTCTTCCCTTCCTTGTTATGAAACTAGCATAAAGACTCTTGTTCACATTTTCCCCTCACTCCCTCTCCCTCCTGACTGACCCTGGTACCTCCACATAGCCCTGTGTGGCATGCCCTGCCTTCTGTTTCTAAGGATCTGTGAGTATAAAACCTTCTTCTTTAATGACAGTCATTTCTATGTCTGCATGTCTTAGCATACCTGAGTAAAGCAAATCCCACATACACTTAAAACACTAATTTAGCAGATAAACACTTCCAGAGTTATTTCTTATCTTACACCAGTTTGGGAAATGCTGTGATGGAAATAGGTCACTAAGAGGGAAGTGATGTCTAAACTAAATCTTGAACAATGAGTAGAAGTTATCCTAGCATGAGATTTCTAGAGAGAGATAATAATAAGAGGTATAAAAAAGAACAAGGGTGAGAGAACATGAAGACCTACAGCATGGCTGGAGTAAATGTCAAGATTGAAAGCTGGAGAAGATGGCCTGAAATAAATATCATTATGGCCTTATAAGCATTACTGAGGAGGTTGGGCTTTAACTGGTGGTCCATGGGGGAATTCACTGAAGGGTTTAAGTTGTGAAATGGCATAATTAGAATGCATCTAGGTTTTTTGACTCGTTATTTTCTCTTTTTAGTATATCGTATTGTCTCCCTTTCAGAATCAACAACAAAATTTGTCCCCTTGCTATCCTAAACTTGAAACAAAGTGTAGGTGTTGCACATGGCTGTGGTCGTAGCTAAATCAGTTTGCACATTTCCAAGTGACACAGCACAAAATATTGTATTGGATTTTTTCATAGACTGGGAATGAAGGAAATTAAAAATGAGCTAAATAAAATTGACGGAAATAAACTGTGGCTTAAGCAATCTACTGTGTAGAAATAGGTGCTTTTAAATAACAGGAAGGGGACAAACAATCTATAATCACTGAGTGGAATCTGGATGCCAATAAATAAAAGCAAAGCCAGGGTAATCATGATAAAGACATATGTCTAATGGTCAATTTGGAAAAAAAAAAAAAACCTATGACATTGACTTTAAAGCAGAGAAAACAGAAAAATATTTCGATGATGAAAGGCAAAAATGGCCATTTTGTATTTTTAGTACAAAGCACATTGACCAAACCTGAAAATGTTTCATTTATTTTTTAGGAAGAAAGGGTGAGTGTCATGGAGATACATGCAAAGGTTAAATTGCAACAGGTTGGGTCAATGCAAAGAAGCATGAACAATATGAGGAACTTCTGAATTACACTAGCTCATGCAAAAATTTATTTGATATTATGGAAATAAAATTTAAGTGGATAGGCCCCTAAAATATCAGGGAGTCCTAAACCTCATTATTCCAAAATTCTGTTTTATTCTTCTTCCTCAGTGTCCTTGATTCTATGTATAATATAGGAGATAATTTCTTTAACACTTGCCTTTGTGTCTGTCTAGTTTATTAGAATTTGCTATAGGTAATATTAATCTGTTAATGAAATCAAAGTTTTCTCCAGGGCAGTGACTGGTTCTGTTTTAGTTATCAGTATATGCCCAGTGCTTGGCATAAATTAGGTTTTCAGTGTACACTTGATGCTTGTACAGGTGAATGGATGTGCAAATGGAGGGCTTTTTACTGAATATGCAAGTAAAGAAATAGTGAATTATTATTTATTTAGCATTTATAATGTTTGGTACTTACTGATCAGTGTTATAAGCATTATAATATTTATTTCACAAATATCTTAAGCCCAGTGTTATCAAGTAAAAGAAATGAGGTTATGAGAAGCTATGCTACTTGTACAAACTGACAGGAAGCAACAGATTTAGGATTTGAGCTCATCCAGATGGAGTTTCCTTTTCCATTTAGAATGATTTATTAATTTTAAAATAGTTTACTGATCCCCTTCTATAGGAAAGTTTCTGTGTCTGTCAGTGAAAGATGAAATGGGGAAAAAAGGTAAAGAATGGAGTCATTTCCTCAGAGCTCACAATAGTGTAGAAAGAGACAAAAAAGGAAAACAGTACACTTCCATTCAGTGGGAAAATTTTTTTCTACTAAACCAAAGCTTATATCACGAGCTTTCAAAGGAGGGAAATTGGTTACCCCACTTCATGTTAGCTGTGTAACTGTAGGCAAATTATTTATCTCCTCTAAGCCTCTGTCCTTTTTATTAAACAATTTGGTTAATAATAATGCCCATCTTATAAGATTGTTAAGAAAGAGATAACCTATATAAACACTTAATATAGTGTCTAGTACCTGGAAGGCTCTGTACTTACTAGTTTTGATGATTGTTTAAATGACAGATGAATGGGCTCTAATCTAGGTATAGTGATAGTGGGGATGGTGAATGTGACAAGCATGAACAGGAGTCCTGCAAGAGCTAATAATACCCAGTTATGTCTCTAATAATTTAATTTTAACTGGAAACTTGTGATATAGATGTTCAGATATGGTTTTCTTCGACTTTTTTTTTCATTCTTGTAGCTACATTTACTGAACACTTTAGTCTATAACATGGATGTGTTTGATCCAAGTGTTCCTATTAAATTCTACAGTGATGAAAAAAATTTGACTGTATTCTGTGTTGAAAAATAAAAGTTACACCCAAAGAGCTGAAAGCTTTAACTGACATTGATTCTTTTTTTTTTTTTTTTTTTTTTTTTTTTTTTTTTTGCGATACGCGGGCCTCTCACTGCTGTGGCCTCTCCCGCTGCGGAGCACAGGCTCCGGACGCGCAGGCTCAGCGGCCATGGGTCACGGGCCCAGCCGCTCCGCGGCATGTGAGATCTTCCCGGACCGGGGCACGAACCCATGTCCTCTGCATCGGCAGGCGGACTCTCAACCACTGCGCCACCAGGGAAGCCCTGACATTGATTCTTATGTTGGCTCTGTTCCTGTATTTGGGCAGGCATTAATTTAATCAGAGCTGGAATCTGCCTGCAGCAAGGACTGAGCAGCTTGGGAAATTGAGCCTTCTGCCACCCTCACTTTTGAATGCATCATTTGGAATTTGTGGTATTAGAATAACTTGATTGCTTAGATATGAATTATGCATTATGTGTAAGTACGTGTTTATAAACATTCACACCTATTTGCATTTGAATGGCAGAATGACACCGTGATTATTAAAGGAGAGACTTTTATACCTTATATATTACATGAGAGTATTTTGTATGAGACAATAAATTAGGTTTTTTTTATTATGTACCAGTTGGGCTCATTTAGGAAATGCTCTGTACCTTCTCTGAGCCTCATTTTCTTTATCTTTAAGATGGAGATGATTATAGAATTATTGAAGATTGAAATATATTTTATACATGGGCCACGTACCGTATCTGTTACTGTGGTTCTTATTGGATATGTGATTGATCTAGTCTAATTCACTGAGTTTTACATATAGAGCGACAATCTCAAAGACAGAAAGTAAACTGACCAGGGAATTGCAGTTATACCGTGGCAGAGCTGGGATTGAAACTCTAGTCTTCCAATGCCCTCATCAATATTCTCCTTAGTGTTAGAATAATAACAGATAAAACCGGGGATGGTGAGCTAAGCCTCAGGACAGGAACAAACCAAGTACTGAAACAGAGATGCACAGGAGAGAAAAAATACAACTGTATATCTGGGTCCCACAGATAATTACTTGGAGGGTCCATGACCTCTGACTCCTTTTATTTATATCTGTTTTATATTGACATTTGAATGATTCTTTTTTTATTAATTAATTAATTTTGGGGGCTGTGTTGGGTCTTCACTGCTGCACACAGGCTTTCTCTAGTTGCGGCGAGCGGGGGCTACTCTTCGTTGCGGTGCACGGGCTTCTCATTGCGGTGGCTTCTCTTGCTGTGGAGCATGAGCTCTAGTCACGTGGGCTTCAGTAGTTGTGACACGCAGGCTCAGTAGTTGTGGCGCACAGGCTTAGTTGCTCTGAGGCGTGTGGAATCTTCCTAGACCAGGGATTGAACCCGCGTCCCCTGCACTGGCAGGCGGCTTCTTAACCACTGCACCACCAGGGAAGTTCCTGAATAATTCTTATCTTATTCTATAGAGAAGGGAAGGCATAAACTGCATTCTCTGCTTCTCAGTTAAAGCCCAACTACTTGCAAATCATAGTTAGAAAGTTCTCAATAAAATGATTGAAAAACTGCCTTTTATTTATTATTGTTATTATTTATTGTTTATAATTTACTTTATAGTTTTAGTAAAATTGTTATTATTATTTTGGCATTAAAAAAGTTGTATTAGACAGAATGATGGACCCAAAAGATGTCAGCACTCTAATCTCCAAAACCTATGAACATGTTAGTTTACACAGCAAAGAGGAATAAGGTTGCAGATGGGATTGAGCTTGCTAATCAGTTGACCTTAAAATGAGATGATCCTAGAGTATTCACGTGGGCCCAGTATAATCACAAGCATCCTTAAAAATGGAAGAGGGAGGCATAAACTTTGTGAAAACAATCTGTCTTTCTCCCTTTACAGAAATCTAAACTAACTGAGGTTTTGACAGATACCTTTTTTTTTCAGGGGTGGGGGAGGGGTGGGTGCAAAATAGAATCAAGCCTTTAAACCAGTGGGAGAGAATGGGATGAGGAGAGGACAGATATTACCATTTCTCTGGCAGCTGCTGGTAAAAGCGGAGATGTATCTCCTGACTTACGGAAGTGCTCCCTGGAGAGCAGCACGGCTTTGCAAATGGGTTGGAAGGAACCAGGCCCTAAGTACCAAGCCTCAGCAGATTCCTGTGTTTTAAATGTATCTGTTATCACAGTTTCTGACTTCAAGTCTAGAACAACAACTACTTTAATGGTAGGAACTTTGAGTAGAAGCACTTAAGTCTCACCCTATGGTTGGATATTGGGTAAAACCAAGCCGTCTTTGCACATTGTTGAGGGCATTTGTGTATGCCTGTTTGTGAGTGCCATTGCACAAAAGTCACCGAGATTAAATTTTTGCTAGTCTCAAGGGAAGGACATTCAGAGTTATATTTAGACTGCTTTCAATGAGATAGTAAAATGTGACTCTGTGCCCCCTTGACTTTGCATATACAAATATACTATATAATAAGTAGGTGGAATATTTCTTAGAGCTATATCTTTATTAGGGAAGAACATCTTCCACATGAGCCTCAGCAGACTTTGCATGTCTTATCGGCCAGAATGTTGATGCCTGATAAACCTTAACTGCAGAGGAGATTAATAAATAAAGGATCCCACATTTTAGTCTCTCTGACACAGTCAGTAGCTGCCAGAAATGAAGGAAGGTGAAGGAAAATGGCTGTGGTTAGGCAAGCAATTTCTACCAGAAGGGCATACATACTTGCTGTGAGTAAATTAAATTCTTATAGGAATCTAAAAGATGATTATTAAGACATTTCCATTTTGGAAATTAGTATAGAAGACTTTTTACCCAATGGTTTCGTCTTGGAAATTCTTCCCTTCCTTCGAATGTGGAGGAAATAAAACAATCATCAGACAAGAAGAATGAGCAATAGGACAGAGGAGTCCTGAGTTAAATAAAACAAGCCTCTAACATTTTTACCAGAAAAGAATTTGGCAGGGAGTATAGAATAAATTCCTTATAGCTCTCAGTCTTATACTGAGCTGCCATTGAATAAGATAAATAGTCTACTAGTGTGTGACGCAGAGAAACACAGTGTGAATCAAAGCAGGCAGTGTTACTGCTTTCCAAGGCAGTGGTTTGACTAAACTGAGAGTACTATATCTCGTATTTGTCAGTGTTTCTTAGATGGGGTATAATTTCTCTTGAAGGACTATTGCACTAAGTCACTTAATGATACCGAGATTCTAAGATTTAAGATGTAAAGGAAGAATGTTAAAAGTTGTGCATTTGTTCACTGGACGGTAAAAGGGAGTTTAAATTCCTATTTAGCTCTGGCAGTTTCCCTCACTGGCAAAGACTATTCCTCTCTCATTTTTTTCTCTTTATTCAGTACCAGTCCATATTCTGCTGCTACTTCCCTCACTCACCACTTTAACTGCAGCGCTTTATGTGAGGGGCACAAATAAAGCAAGGAATCAGTGCTGCTCTGTGAATCATCTGTCCCAGGGAGCCTTAAATGCATGTTTCTTTCCTGCCTAGAGGAAAACACAGTAAATGCATTCTGAATCGGGGAGAGAAGGTTATGTGTTCTTAAAAACTAGCATATTTATTATGACTTAAACAGGAAATTGCATATTTGCAGGTTGAAAACCACAGTCGGATAGAATGATCAGCTTTGTCCACAGGCAAAATTACAAACATGCCTATAAGTGTACAGTTCTTCAGTAAAGCTAGTAGGGTAAGGCAGACCCAGGTTAATTCCCTGACTGTTCATTGGCAACTGTGACAACTTGAGAAAGGTACCCAGAGCTTCAATTTCCTCATCTGTAAAATATAGATAATAATTATACACATCAATTTAGGCTTTAGTAATTTTAAATGAGATAATTACTGTAAATTTTTGAGTTAGGATCTGCTATACAGAAAGTGCTTAATACACATCAGCTATGATTCTGACAATAATAATGCCAGCAGAATCCAAATAAGTAGTCAGTAGATATTCAAAGAGCAGTTTTCAGAAAAGAAAAACAGGAAGTTCATGAATGTACAAATATAAATAAAAGATTGAAATATAGTAAAAATGAACTCTGAGATGCACAGGTACTGAAAACTTATCTTTGCAAAGCACAACCCCCAGCAGACTTGGTCTTTGTAGAGCCACGATAAATGCCTCTTCGAGTTTTAGCTGGATCCCCTGCCCCATGTAAGTAATACTATGCTAGTCAGATCTTAACCATTAATGATTAAGAGGGTGGGTATTGCCTCATGAATTGCCTCATGGGTATTGCCTCATGAATCCACATGGTTCATACCAGTCTCAACATTTAGTAGCCCTTTGACCTTGGGAAAACTGTTTAAATTCTCTGTGATTAAGACTTTGCATTGTAAATTGGGAGCAATTATAATAGTTATCCCACAGGGTTGCTTCAGAGGATTTCATGAACTTACTGTGCAAGCAGTCAGAATAGTGCATGACATACAGTAAGTATTCAATAAAATTTAGCAATTATTAGTGGTGGAAAAAAAAAAATCCCACCAGTTATAAGAGGAGAAATGGCCTGGATCCTCACAGCATATATTATAGTTTCGAGCTGACATTCAACTCAATCAGTTGGGAATAGAATGTAATCTTTTTCTGCATACATTAGGATTTGGTGCCAAGAATAACAGTGGCTTAAATAAAATAGAGGCTTTTTATTTTTCCTCTGAAAATGCACAGTCCAGGAAGTTTCAGAAAGAAGGGAGCTCAGAGGGAAGACAAAAGGACATGCTGTTTCTCAAGCTTCAAGTAGAGAATCAACTGTCCTATGACACCTCTATTGAGACTTGACAACACGTTTTTAGTGTAAGAATTGTTTGCAAAAGTTTCACTACCTCATTGATTATTTTAAAATAGTGCAGAAATATATGTCTGCTTTCTAAAGTTTTAGATACCTGATTACAGCACTGTTTGCAGAAATCCAAATTGTGCATTCACTTCTAAAAATAGTTTGGCTTGTGTTATCTTCTGTTTGAGACTCTTCAAGAGCAGGAAGATGATACTATAATAACTGAAGTGTGGTACATCTGAAAAATAAGTGACAACTCTCATTATTTTACCGTATTTGCCATGTTCTTTCTCAACTTAAGACATCCCAATGAAAAACAGTTTTGTGGGGCTTCCCTGGTGGCACAGTGATTGGGAGTCCGCCTGCCGGTGCGGGGGACTTTTTATTTGGGCTGGTGTACAAGTAAGGGAGACTCCAAAAGGAATGAGCAATAGTCAGTGCTTGTAACTCTAGGAAGGGGATTTACAAAAAAAATTTATTCTCTGGAGTTCTATCCTACATGCTGGTAAAGAAGATGCCTGATAGAGTTAGAATCCCTAGTTTGCCTCTGTTCTTACAGGAAATATAAATGTTAAGTCTCTTAGCATCATGTGTTGAAATGCTAAAAACAGGCTAAGGCATACCACTAGAAAGCATTGAAATACCCTGTTTTCCTAATTGTGAAGATATCTTTATCTGTCTATCCATCCAGTTCTATAGACTTGCATTTTCCATAAGGGTAGCCACTAGCCACCTATGACTATTAAATTTTTAATTAATTAAATTTCATTTAAAATTTAGTTCCTCAAGTTCTCAAGTCACATTTCAAGTGTTCAAAAGTCACATGTGGCTAGTGACTACCATACTGCAGAGTGCAGATGCAGAACATTTACATAATCACAGAAAGTTTTACTGGTCACTGCTGCTGTAGACTCCTTAGGACTCCCTACCCCCATACACACACAGTCCTTCCATCCATGTCTACTCTATTTTTGCAATGTCTCCTTCAATCTACAGGAAATTTCTGTTTATATTTAATGCAGAACAAACATTCACACAGAGAAATCTCTTCATGCCCTTTTATCTTCTAATTTTGGATTTGGTACTCTGTTGAAAATGATGGATTTTGGTATTCTTTATTCTCATGAAATTTTTTGGTCTCTCTGCATTTATACTCTGTAGGATCTCAATTCTGGATCTGCCCTCCATGAAATGATGTGGGACATATATGTGGTGGAAGTCAGTTTCCTGCTGTTAATTGACCCTCTACCATCCTCATGCTCTTGTACTATCCACACATTGCACTATTGACTTACATTTTTCCAGACAGCATTTTTTTTCTAACTACAAACTCCCTCACCTCACTCCAATCTAAAATTCTTATATATGGCTTCCAACTTTTCTTAAAACAAGACCAATAACACCCAACATATATTGAGTGCTTTACTTTGTGCCAGATATGGTTCCATTTGATTCCATAGATCACCTCTTTTAATCCTCAAAACATCCAAGAAATAGTTATTATTATCACCTCCCCTGACACATCATATAGATGAGAGAATTGAGACAGAAAGAGATGCGATCACTTTCTCAAGTTCACACAGCCAATAAAGTGACAACCCTGGTATTGGAAACTAAGGAGATTGGTTCCAAAGATAAGCACTCAGATCCTTATATATGGATTTCCTCACTTAGTGACTGGAATATGTCAGTCCCTACGCTGCAGCCCATGAGGTATCAGTGTCAGAAGAGATGGGAATTTAGGTTTTTATGCTAACTTGTTACGGGGAGAGACTAAGCTAGAAAATAAACTTCAAATCATTGTTCTCTTCCCTACATTATCCTCTGTTATTTAGCCTGTTCAGGTATTATATTATAAAGAACTATAACAAGCAGTAGAATCATTCAAAAAGTAGTTATTTCCATGCTGTTGCGTGCTGTGATCTCTTCTAGACACTGAGAAGTTTCAAAACTTACAAATTACAGATGCGAAAATTAACATGAAATGCCAAGTAATGGAATCCTAGTTGACCATACCCTCAAATGACTGGGATTTTCTTAAACACTTTTGCATTTTGCATAAATATAAATTTCACTTATGACAAACTATTGCATGAAGCCCATTTCCTTTTAAATTTTATTCTCTAAGACTACAAAAGCCTGGTATCGTGCAGGCAAGAATACAGCCTCCATTAATTACTCTGCCCAAAGTTTCATAGCTGTGGCATAACAAGCTTTGGAATTTATAGATCAATTATAGAATTATAGAACAATCAAAGCTTTATATAACTGCCACAAACGCTAGCGTCAGCACCACAGGTGGGATTTTAGGAAATGCTAGTGCTACTATTGCAAATGCTGTTCAGAATTTGTTGTTGTTGCTTCCTGCTTGATTTGTTTTAATTTGGTTGGTTGGTTGGTTGATTTTGTCTCTTTTTGAGCAAAGTTTTCTCTCCTTACATTCCACTCCCGTATAACATTTAAAGTCATCTAAAGATCTATACATCTAAACAGTGTTTAAGACATGATAATTGCTTTAGCAAAATTATACTAGTCAGTCCCTACAGTAATCCTCATTTGAGAGATGGGAAAACAGAGGCACAGAGGGGTGAAATAGGTTGCTCAAGGAGAAACAGCAGGTAAATGATAGAGCAAAATATTGAATTCTACTTTGTTGACCTAGCATATGCTTTTAATAAAATTCTGTTCTGGTCTCTCCCACTAGATCTCCTTTGCTCATCCCCTTTTTCTCTCTTCTGGAGCTGGGGTGGCATAGTAGTGAAATACCATGAATTTTGGCATTAGGGTGGTCTAGGTTAGAATCAGGTCTGGAAAAGTAATTTCTGTCTTACAGTCTCCCTCACTCATTAAAATTTGTCAATCATCCTAATTTTTAGAAAATTCTTGGAAAATAAAATGAGACACCCAGTGGGCAGGCAAAAAGTCCAGTTCTTAGGTTCCCACCCCACTGCCCTCCAGAAAGAAGTCCCCTCATGCATTTCTTTTCTCCTTTGATTAACAGCATTGTTTCTACTTCATCCTTCACTCTTCTCTCCTGCCACTACCATCCCTTCTCATTCTCTCTTTCTTTCCACCTCTTATTAACAGAATTTATTTAAAAAGTCAGATAATGTCTACTTCAGATGTAGTCCTAGCCCCACTGCTTAATTGAATTGAATAGAGTTATGCAGCATTTTAACCTTGAGTCTGTTTCTTCATCTATAAAATTCAATAGGTATTCTCAAAGATCCTTCCCAGAACTTCCATTTTGCAATATTGATGATCTTTCTTTCAGACACACTGGGCACTTATAAAATTTTATTCTACAGATTCTATCCTAATGTTTTCACATTTCCTGACTTCTGTACCTTACGTTAATTTTCTGATCCTTTATCTACGAATGGAAAGTCATTAAACATTTGAAATGAAATGAAACATCTTGCTCCATCACATTTCAATTCTCCATCTGGCTTTTGCAATTGGAATTTAGTGGCAAATGTGATTTTGAGATTTGGGGAACTGTATGTGAGCAAGAAATACTGATGCCATCAGCCCACATGTCTGTACAGCCCTGAGCTTTGTAGTCTCCATCATTTTCTGAGAAACAGATGGCAAAGGAAATAATCCTAAAATGCTCCCATCATGAGGCTGTGGGGAAAGGAGAGAGAGAGAGAGAGAGAGAGAGGAAGAGAGAGGAAGAGAGAGAGGGAGGAAGAGAGATGTTGATTTAGAAACATGCAATGTATTTGTGCAGTTACTGTCTTGAAAATAAAAAGGATTTCACTGGGAGAAAGATAGCCTTTGCCTCTTGAGGAAAGCATAGTGAGTGTGTATAAAAGAGTGCTTGGGGCTTCCCTGGTGGCGCAGTGGTTGAGAGTCCGCCTGCCGATGCAGGGGACACGGGTTCGTGCCCCGGTCCAGGAAGATCCCACATGCCGCGGAGCGGCTGGGCCCGTGAGCCATGGCCGCTGGGCCTGCGCGTCCGGAGCCTGTGCTCCTCAACGGGAGAGGCCACAGCAGTGAGAGGCCCGCGTACCGCAAAAAAAAAAAAAAAAAAAAATGCTTGAAGACTGGGAAATCATTGACAGATAACTTGTTTAATGTTAAGGGTCTGAAGGAGCAGAAGCAGTAGAATCACTACAGTGGGAGACATGAAAGGATGCCATTCTTTAGTTTTTCTGGTTACCCCCATATCTATACTCCAGGACTAGAACACATATAAGTACCATAGGCCAGAAATTGGTGCCTGAGTGGAAATTGCCAAAAATTCAAAGTACATAATGGAAACGAACATGGCTAACTTGCCTTGTTACTTGATGAGAAACAATCAGACAGTTGTGGTTAGTGGCAGAAATAATTTTGGGGTGTTTTGGTCCGATTTTGCTGTGTAATCGACCAAAGAGGTAGTTTAAAAACAACAATTATTGATTCTTGCTGGTGAGGCTGTATGTTGCCTGGTGGTTTGCTGACCTAGTCAGGATGTGGCTGGATAGCTGTGCTTCAGACTGTGGGGAAGCTTGGACTGGTTCCTCTCTGCACGATGGACACAGACCTACATCACATACTCTGTGTCTCCCATGGAATATCGGGTTAGCCAGGGTGTGCTCTTATTCTAGCAATGGCAGAAGCAGAAGAACAAAGAGATGAAATGAGTAAGACCTCTTGGGGTTTAGGCTTATAAATGGCACGCAGTTACTTCCATCCAGATCTCATCAAGCAAAACAGTCACATGATTTTCTAGATATCTATTGCTATAAAACAAGTTGAACAAAAACATAGTGGTGTAAAACAACTATTGTGTTCTCTCAGATTCTGTTGGCTAAGTATTTGGAAAAGGCACAGGATGAATGGCTCTTTTCTGTTCTATGATGTCTGGTCCTCACTTGAGATGATTGAAATGATTGATCACTTGATTAGCTGGGCTGGAGAATCGCCTTCCAAGATGACTTCTTCACTCCTATGTCTGATCTGGGTTGGGTGGCTGGAGGAAAGAATCAGCTGGGACTGTTGAACACAGTGTCTAAACTTGACCTTCACAGCCTCAGCATAGTTGAATTTCTTACCTGGTAACTCAGGGTTCTTCCAACAAGTATTTCAGAAAATCAGGCAGGAGCTGCATGACTTCTACTGACCCAGACTCAGAAGTTACCCAGTATATTTTATGTTATTTTCTATTAGTTACAGACTAGTCACTAAAGCTGATTCAGATACCAGGGGAAAGAAATTAGCCCCCAACTCTTGATGGGAGGAAGGTCAAAGATTTGTGGCTCTTTCAAACCATTATGCATAGCTGAGTTCAAACTCAAGTTTCAGGGAAATGCACTCTTCTTCTAGTGAAAGGGATTGTAAAGTCTTATGACATAAACCATGGACACAGGGAAGTGAGAAGAACAAGGGCTAAAAAATCAACATCCATAAGGAATAGGTGAAAACTGGCTGATGGCCACAGGGATGGTATTCAGGTGACTAGTTCTTTCACATGTGGTGGGTATGGAAAATACAATATGGTCCTCAAGGAAAGGGATACCTCAAGGCCACTTTATGGTTTCAAGATGGAAACCCTAAAAACTCGTGTCCAAGTTCAAGCAAGTGTAGTGCTAGACAGGACACCTGTGGCAGAAGCTTAGTCATAAGGATTGAGTTCAGAGGGTGTGATTGTACCATCACATACCAGATCTGAGAGAACAAGATTGAAATAAGATCCTATGTCCCCAGTGAAGGTAATATCGCCATATTACACTATATCTCTGACCTAATACAACTGAGCTCTGGAGCTGGAGTGTCTAGATCAGTAGATGGAAGTTATTAGTAGCTCTAGCAAAGGAGGTATGGAAAAAGAGAACAATACTCTTTAATAAATTAAACATTTCTAGAAATATTTGAGATACCAAATAAAGATGTGTTCATTGAATTTTAGTGTTATTAATCAGAATATTTAGCACTAGAATAGCTTATAAAATATCTTTCAAAATATTCCAGAAACTGGAGTCTACTAGAACCCATTATATTGTCAAAAGCTTTCCACTCTAAAAAAAAGTAAAAGATGAATATATTCAGTGATACTTTTATC
Source organism: Tursiops truncatus (assembly GCF_011762595.2). Taxonomy (NCBI): domain Eukaryota; kingdom Metazoa; phylum Chordata; class Mammalia; order Artiodactyla; family Delphinidae; genus Tursiops; species Tursiops truncatus. The sequence goes on along the minus strand of NC_047052.1, from coordinate 24,879,932 downwards.
TCTTTTTAAGGCAATATAAATTATTTATTGATTTAAACTATGAGTATTTTCTCCCAAATTAATACAATTTCGGCACTAAAACAGTACTCCAAATCAGATTTACTATTAGTAATAAGGAAACTGAACTATCAAGGCAGGGGGCAGTGGAGGGGGGTGGGAGGTGGGGATTATAAGCCACACAGAAGCCAAAATGCCAAGAATTTAAAATCATACACTAAACTAATAATATTTTCAAGGCTTCCTTGTCAAAGCTCAAGGATATAAAAGTAGGGTATGACTATTTCACTCAAGAATCATTATTTTTTTCCTGACACAAGGAGGTCAGACATTGACAGAGATTAGTTGTGCGATCAATGTTTTTGGTTAGAATTTCCAAAACAAACACCATGAATAGTTAATGCATATAAAGGTACATCTGTTTAATAATAATAACCTTAGTTCTAAATTAATTATTTAAAGACCTCTGTATCTTTATAAGCTCTCTCTATATAACTGCATTTTTAGAAAATGTTCACAGAGAGTTCTATCCTGTCCATTAGGGAGTCTTATGTTGATCATCAGGGACCTTGAGGAAGAATTTACATCAAGGTCTTGGTTCTCTGAAGCACAGAGAACTGAAACAGATCATTGTTTTCTGTGCTTGCAATTTTAGTATTTTCTTGGTGTTCTGATGATTTAAATATTATTAATTACTAAAGCTGCAGTTCAGTACCCATTGCCCCCAGAAGCGAGTTTTGATTCCTGAAGATGGAAATGATCTAGGACTCTACTCTGAACAACAATGGAACTTTCAATATGCCTGTTCACAACACTTAGCACTTTCTAGCTTCAACTCCGTTTATTGACAAGCTTTCCCTAACACATGTAATTAAGCTCTCTGTTTCCCATAGAACTCGTTCCATATGTTTATACATGGGAGGGGATAAAAAGATCATTGAAAGATAATTTTTATTAATATATTCATCACTTCTTCTGATGAACAAACTATGATATACATTCTCCTGGTGGCATCTTGAATGCACACGTAGAAATATAAATTATACACTTAAGGTTTAAACATTTTACTATATGTAAAGTAGCCTCAGCTAAGATAAATTAATACTAATTGAGACCAATGTCTGCTCTTAAAGGCATATTAGCCATGTATATAGTATTTTTAAAGTGTGACTTGGAGACCTCTGAGTGTAATGCCCTCATTCTGTGCTGCTTCTTGTTATACAAGAGAAATATAACCTCAAATGTAGATATAACATACAGAGATACAGAAAAAACTCTGTCTCAGAGTTGCATTATTTGGTTCCTGCATATCAATTGTTTAATCAGTAGATTTATCCTATCCTCCGAGGAGATCTTCCAAAATACAAACACCACCACATCATTGCCGCTTTCAGAGGTTCCCTATCTTCTCATTACCTTCAGTATAACAACTAAGCTCCTTTGCATGACATATACGACCTCTAAGCTACAGCCACAATTTCTGCAATTGCCCCATATTTTCCTATACCTTCAGCCTTCTTTGCATGTGTTGTTTTCTTCTCCTGGAAGGACGTTTCTACTTTTCATGTTTAAAAAATGAGAAATTTATGACAAATGCTAAAGGAACTTCTCTAGGCAAGAAACACAAGAGAAGGAAAAGACCTACAATAACAAACCCAAAACAATTAAGAAAATGGGAATAGGAAAATACATATCGATAATTACCTTAAATGTAAATGGATTAAATGCTCCAACCAAAAGACAGAGACTGGCTGAATGGATACAAAAACAAGACCTGTATATATACTGTCTACAAGAGACCCACTTCAGACCTAGGGACACATACAGACTTTCAGTGAGGGGATGGAAAAAGATATTCCATGCAAATGGAAATCAAAAGAAAGCTGGAGTAGCAATTATCATATCAGACAATAGACTTTAAAATAAAGACTATTAGAAGAGACAGAGAGGGAAATTACATAATGATCAAGGGATCGATCCAAGAACAAGATATAACAATTGTAAATATTTATGCACCCAACATAGGAGCACCTCAATACATAAGGCAAATGCTAGCAGCCGTAAAAGGGAAAATCGACAGTAACACAATCATACTAGGGGACTTTAACACCCCACTTTCAACAATGGACAGATCATCCAAAATGAAACAAAATAAGGAAACGCAAGCTTTAAATGATACATTAAACAAGATGGACTTAATTGATATTTGTAGGACATTCCATCCAAAAACAACAGAATACACAATTTTCTCAGGTGCTCATGGAACACTCTCCAGGATAGATCATATCTTGGGTCACAAATCAAGCCTTGAAAAATTTAAGAAAATTGAAAACGTATCAAGTATGTTTACTGACCACAACGCTATGAGACTAGATATCAGTTACAGGAAAAGATCTGTAAAAAATACAAACACATGGAGGCTAAACAATACACTAATTAATAACGAAGTGATCACTGAAGAAATCAAAGAGGAAATCAAAAGATACCTAGAAACAAATGACAATGGAGACACAACAACCCAAAACCTATGGGATGCAGCAAAAGCAGTTCTAAGAGGGAAATTTATAGCAATACAATCCTACTTCAAGAAACAGGAAACATCTCAAATAAACAACCTAACCTTGCACCTAAGGAAAGTAGAGAAGGAAGAACAAAAAAAACCCAAAGATAGCAGAAGGAAAGAAATCATAAAGATCAGATCAGAAATAAATTAAAAAGAAATGAAGGAAACGATAGCAAAGGTCAGTAAAACTAAAAGCGTGTTCTTTGAGAAGATAAACAAAATTGATAAACCATTAGCCAGACTCATCAAGAAAAAGGGAGAAGACTCAAATCAATAGAATTAGAAATGAAAAAGGAGAAGTAACAACTGACACTGCAGAAATACAAAGGATCATGAGAGATTACTACAAGCAACTCTATGCCAATAAAATGCACAACCTGGAAGAAATGGACAAATTCTTAGAAATGCATAACCTGCCGAGACTGAACAGGAAGAAATAGAAAATACGAACAGACCAATCAGCAGCACTGAGATTGAAACTGTGATTAAAAATCTTTCAACAAACAAAAGCCCAGGACCAGATGGCTTCACAGGGGAATTCTATCAAACATTTAGAGAAGAGCTAACACCTATCCTTTTCAAACTCTTCCAAAATATAGCAGAGGGAGGAACACTCCCAAACTCATTCTACGAGGCCACCATCACCCTGATACCAAAACCAGACAAAGATGTCACAAAGAAAGAAAACTACAGGCCAATATCACTGATGAACAGAGATGCAAACATCATCAACAAAATAGTAGCAAACACAATCCAACAGCACATTAAAAGGATCATACACCAAGATCGAGTGGGGTTCATTCCAGGAATGGAAGGATTCTTCAATACACGCCAATCAATCAATGTGATAAACCATATTAACAAATTGAAGGAGAAAAACCATATGATCATCTCAATAGATGCAGAGAAAGCTTTTGACAAAATTCAACACCCATTTATGGTAAAAAACCTCCAGAAAGTAGGCATAGAGTGGACTTTTCTCAACATAATAAAAGCCATATATGACAAACTGACAGCCAACATCATCCTCAATGGTGAAAAACTGAAAATATTTCCACTAAGATCAGGAACAAGACAGGGTTGCCCACTCTCACCACTGTTATTCAACATAGTTTTGGAAGTTTTACTCACAGAAATCAGAGAAGAAAAGGAAATAAAAGGAATCCAAATTGGGAAAGAGGAAGTAAAGCTGTCACTGTTTGCAGATGACATGATACTCTACATAGAGAATCCTAAAGATGCTACCAGAAAACTACTAGAGCTAATCAATGAATTTGGTAAAGTAGCAGGATACAAAATTAATGCACAGAAATCTCTGGCATTCCTATACACTAATGATGAAAAATCTGAAAGTGAAATTAAGAAAACATTCCCATTTACCATTGCAAGAAAAATAATAAAATATCTAGGAATAAACCTACCTAAGGAGACAAAAGACCTGTTTGCAGAAAACTATAAGACACTGATGAAAGAAATTAAAGATGATACAAATAGATGGATAGATACACCATGTTCTTGGATTGGAAGAATCAACATTGTGAAAATGACTCTACTACCCAAAGCAATCTATAGATTCAATGCAATCCCTATCAAACTACCACTGGCATTTTTCACAGAACTAGAACAAAAAATTTCACAATTTGTATGGAAACACAAGAGACCCTGAATAGCCAAAGTAATCTTGAGAACGAAAAATGGAGCTGGAGGAATCAGGCTCCCTGACTTCAGACTGTACTACAAAGCTACAGTAATCAAGACAGTATGGTAGTGGCACAAAAACAGAAATATAGATCAATGGAACAGGATAGAAAGCCCAGAGATAAACCCATGCACATATGGTCACCTTATCTTTGATAAAGGAGGCAAGAATATACAGTGGAGAAAAGACAGCCTCTTCAGTATATGGTGCTGGGAAAACTGGACAGGTACATGTAAAAGCGTGAGATTAGAACACTCCGTAACACCATACACAAAAATAAGCTCAAAATGGATTCAAGACCTAAATGTAAGGCCAGACACTATCAAACTCTTAGATGAAAACATAGGCAGAACACTCTATGACATAAATCACAGCAAGATCCTTTTTGACCCACCTCCTAGAGAAATGGAAATAAAAATAAACAAATGGGACCTAATGAAACTTAAAAGCTTTTGCACAGCAAGTTAAACCATCAGCAAGACCAAAAGACAACCCTCAGAATCGGAGAAAATATTTGCAAATGAAGCAACTGAAAAAGGATTAATCTCCAGATTTACAAGTAGCTCATGCAGCTCAATAACAAAAAAAGAAACAACCCAATCCAAAAATGGGCAGGAGACCTAAATACATTTCTCCAAAGAAGATATACAGATCACCAACAAACAGATGAAAGAATGCTGAACATCATTAATCATTAGAAAAATGCAAATCAAAACTACAATGAGATATCATCTCACACCGGTCAGAATGGCCATCATCAAAAAATCTAGAAACAATAAATGCTGGAGAGGGTGTGGAGAAAAGGGAACCCTCTTGCACTGTTGGTGGGATGTAAATTGATACAGCCAGTACGGAGAACAGTATGGAGGTTCCTTAAAAAACTACAAATAGAACTACCGTACGACCCAGCAATCCCACTACTGGGCATATACCCTGAGAAAACCATAATTCAAAAAGAGTCATGTACGAAAATGTTCATTGCAGCTCTATTTACAATAGCCCGGACAATGAAGCAACCTAAGTGTCCATCATCAGATGAATGGATATAGAAGATGTGGTACATATATACAATGGAATATTACTCAGACATAAAAAAAAACAAAATTGAATTATTTGTAGTGAGGTGGATGGATCCAGAGTCTGTCATACAGAGTGAAGTAAGTCAGAAAGAGAAAGACAAATACCGTATGCTAACACATATATGTGGAATTTAAGAAAAAAAAAATGTCATGAAGAACCTAGGGGTAAGACGGGAGTAAAGACACAGACCTACTAGAGAATGGACTTGAGAATATGGGGAGGGGGAAGGGTAAGCTGTGACAAAGAGAGAGAGTGGCATGGACATATATACACTACCAAGAGTAAAATAGATAGCTAGTGGGAAGTAGCCGCATAGCACAGGGAGATGAGCTCAGTGGTTTTTGACCACCTAGAGGGGTGGGATTGGGAGGGTGGGAGGTAGGGAGATGCAAGAGGGAAGAGATATGGGAACATATGTATATGTATAACTGATTCACTTTGTTATAAAGCAGAAACTAACACACCATTGTAAAGCAATTATACTCCAATAAAGCTGTTAAGAAAAACAAAAAGTTTATCAAAGGTAAAGCTGTGTTTAGCATGTTTGACAGATATGAATAGAAATGATGATCAGGCAAAAGGTAATACTTATAATATTGTTTTATTTGTTTGGAAAATTCTCATACAGTTTTGGATGAGATTTTATATTTGAAGAAGCTTCTTTACACAACCTGTATCTTGGTTCAGGTATAACATTTTGTATAATTTAGGAACTTCTGATTATAAATCTGTTACCTTGATAAATCATGTATATTGGTTACAATTGCCAGCATAGTCTTTTCTCCAGGGATATCAGCTGAGTGACTTAACACAAAATATGTGGTGGGTTATTGTTATAGCTTCTAGCATCTTTTAAGAAATTTTTGCAGTGTGGTAAATTCTATCTCTGAGTTTTATTGCTGTGGAATCTGGGAATCTGTTTACAGGGTATGAACATCAGTGTCCAAAGTGGTGCAATTCAGATGTCTCCGTGAAGATGGGGTATGGCGAGTAACGATAAGGGCCTGGAGTAAGAAAGCCTGGTGTTTGATCACAGCTCTATACTGATTGCTTGACTTTGGTGAGGTTACATAATTCCTCTAGGCTTTCATATACCCATATATAAAATAATAATTGTGTTAATATTTATCTCACAGCATCACTGTGAGAATTAACGAAGAATTTGTGGCTATCCCACATATTCAGTGCTTCTCACATGACAGACACTCAGTAAGGCTTTGTCATTATTTTAATTTTTAACAATACTAATGGGACCCTGCTCATCCTCCCAAGACAGGAGCCATATATCATGGACCAGTGAATACTTGATAGCACTCAGACCATTACCCCTTTCTAGTTTGGACCTTTGCTCTTATTGCTTCAACCCATTCCAGTGTCTTTGCTTCCCTGAATTCATTGATGTACATGGTATATGTAAAATGCCCAAGTATCTAAAAAGATTTTAGACTTCACCCTCTTATCAGGTCCATTCCATCCCTTAGGTTTCTTATACTAGAGAATAGAGCACATAGATTCCCATAAGCAAAGTCTAGGTTTTTGTGATTTTATATATATATATTTCTTATGTATAGCGGGAAGGACTTACATGTTGAGACATCAAGACTTAAATAGGCACAGCATGTGCACGCCAATTTAGAAGCAACCCAGATTTCTGCGTGTATCTGCTTGCAAGCTGTTTGCTCTTTCCTCTCTCTTCCAACCGGAAGTCACTTATAGTCCCTCTCAGAAGGAGTTGCCAGCACAAACAATGCAGATTACAAAATGCGAAAAATCCAAAACAAAAGCACGTGCTCAAATCTCCCATGTAAATCTATTTCACAATTAAATCTTTTCCTTTGCAACTTTCTGTACCAAAGGGGTACAGAATTTTTGCCTGTGGTTCTGAGTCTGTATTGTGTGAAGGCAGGTCACTGTGGGAGAGTAGTCCACATTGGTGTGATTCCTGTTCCCCGGAGACTACTTTATGTGTTTATCATTCAAAGCTATTCAAGAAGGAGAATGTTATACCTGAACTAAATTCCTTGACCACTAGATCATATGAGCTGACTCATGAAGTGAGGAAATACTAACAAAAGTGAAAGAGAGGGAGTGAAAGAGCCTTGTCACAAAGTCTTAAGTCTCTGGGGGATGTGTGTGGTTCTAAAAATAAGACGATGGCTCTAGTATCAAGACACCTGTGCTAAATCTGAGAATGAAACTAAGCCACAAGAATACCCAGTGAAGAATTAGAGGAGGCTAGTTAAGCCCATAATATGCACAATAAAACCTGACATGGTCGGACTACCATGCTAAAATCCAATCACTGATGGTACTGACGTGTAAAACAGGAGTCTTTTCATTGTATGCCAACAACAGCCCGATAAGGAAGTTGCAGCTTGTATCTCTTCCTGTAGGCAGGAAAATTATGCCCAAAAAAATTAACTAAGTGCCCAGATTCACACAAATTCTACCTAGCAGAGCCGAGCCTTCTCTCCAGCCATGGTATCTATAGAACCTGCACTCTTGATGGCTATACATTCTTTTTCACTGGGAAAAACAAGAGAAAAAGGAGAGGAGAAAAGTAACCTTGAGTGTGTGGTCTTTGTTTATCTATCTAGCCGTCACATATAAGGCCATTTTGTACATATATCCAAAGAAAGCAAAATAATTCTTATCAACCAAATACAGAATTTAAATTATGGAGTATATCTTTGTCAATATGTAATGGTATAAAGGCTGGGAATAGATATGGAAACAAAAAGAAGCTGAGCCATTGTCGTGGTGCTGAGCAGTAGGCCGTAGACGGATGGTACAAAAGAGGTAATCTGTTCTCTACTTCTCACTTTTGTGGACCAAGTATTGGAAATAGACCTTCAAAATTATGATCATTATGTATGACCAGTGTATAAATCCTCACGTTAATAAAAACTATTTCTTCAGAAACAATTCCATAGCTAGGGCAATTTCTCCTACCATATATATTTATAGCATCGTTCTCCTTTCTACTTATCATAACTATCATTCCTTTATGTAACTCTCTCTTATCGATTGCCACTCAGATGAGACTCTCATTCTATAAAGGTAGATACTACTTCATTTGCTTTTAGTTCCACATTATGTCTCCTGTATATTGACACATAGTAACTATCCAATAAGTATCCCTTCAATAGGTTAAAAGGACAGATTTGATTTTCTGATTTCCAAGCCTAGACCTTATTAGCGAGAACACTAGTAGACTCTGTCATATATTTAATGATGAGGGACGATGGCTGATGGGAAGGAAACAGACCAGCAAACTAGAAAAAGTTAAAAACAAAAAAAAGAATATGACATAAGAATCAAAACAACAAAAGATAAAAGTCAAACAGGAATGTTTGATGGCCTTGAGCTATTTCGTTAAAGGAGTAAATAGTATTGTATGATTCCGTAGTCTTCCCTTCAGTGGATCACTATTTGTGAAAGAAAAGCAAACTATGTGAAGAACAATTGAAGTTTTTATAAAAGTTACATTTTAATAATGGCTCCAGTGTTGTGTGTGTGTGTATGTGTGTGTGTGTGTGTGTGTGTGTGTGTGTGTGTGTGTGTGTGTACACCCACAAAGAGAGAGAAAAAAAGAGATTTACTTTTTAAACCACTTTGAGCAGGAAAAGGAAAACAAATGAAGAGATAATAACTATACATAATGTCTCTTTCAAACATGGGGGGAAAAAGTTCTGCATAAAACCCCAAATCTCTCCTAAATATATAGCTTTTGTTCCATGCCACTGCTTTAACCAAGTCAATGACTTATTCTCTCTAAATTTTATTCCTCAACTACTAGTTGGCATCATCCTTTTTCCCACAGAGACCTTCCATTAGGAGACTAATGATAATTATCAACAGGACAATATATCTTCAATGAAATGATTGTGTCCAACTTAGTATATCAAATGCCAGGTTGGATCTTTTTCAAGGGAGACATCATTTACCTTAACATCAAAATTACAGCCACATCTTGACCCACACAGATATAGAAATAAAAATAGAATGTTGTTAATAATCCCCAAATGAATAGTTCTGATTCTAAAGGCACAGTCAACACTGGGAAACTCTCCTGTGGTTTTCTCTTATCTAAGGTACAAATAAAAATCATCTTGGAAAAAAAGATGTGGGTATAATAAACTCTCTCTTCCTAACTTTGTGTTTTGGACCAATAGTATTCTTGGGTGCCTTCACGTGAACAAATGATCCTCATGTATCAGACACATAGGAAGAAAGATGAATAATACAACCTAGCAGTTATAAGCAAAAATATTAGAGTTATATATTTCTGTTGTTTTTTTAATCTGTAGAACTCAATAGCTGACTGATACTGGAAGTTAATTGACCTTACCAAGAATTGGGCTCCTTATCTTTAAAATGGGAATATGAATTCCTAATTCATTGTATAGTATTCAAGAAATAAAACCACATTACATATAGAGTGCCTAGTACATTAAATCTAGCAGAAACCCAGCTCTAACACCTACCTTCCTACTCTCTCCACACATCCATTCAACTACATCCATGTATGTACTGACAGTGTGCCAAGTAAGGTCTTATTTTAAAAGGTAAGGGAATCCATGTAACCTCATTGCAAGTAGACTTGCTATAGATTTGTTGAGTCTCTCACTTTCAAAGAGCTATGGCATTGGAGTTATGGCATTGGAAGATTGCTAGAGAGATGTAGTGAAATTTCTTAGGATTGATGTTCAGTCCTGCTAACATTTCTTTAGCACATTGTCTATAACATGTTTAAATTTAACTGTTAATTGATGTTTACCTGGGTATATGTAAGCTTATAGATATCACATACATACTACTACACATACAAATGATTCTAAAACGTAACATATTAGGAACTAGAGTTCTTCAGGGAGACTGCCTAGCTTACAACCCTAGTTCCAAAATGTAAAAGCAGTATAACCCTTGGTCATTGTGCCGATGTTCTCTTATCTTTTGTCAAAGGGGGATAACAAGTTTACAGGGTAGAGGTGAGAACTTTAAACTGTATATCTGTAGCACTAAGAATGAGTATATGATGAGAATTCAATAAGTATAAGAAGCTTTTCAAGTTACAGTACTGATTGCTGTTGTGCTTTATGATTGTTTTTTGATATTATTTTTGTGGTGGTTGTTATTTAGTAGAACAAGAACACAGGTTTTAAAATCAATAAAATCAAGATTTAAATCATTTAATCTCTCTCTGAGCTTGAATTTTCACATTTGTGAAATAATAATGTTGACCTTACAAGATTGTTGTGAGACATAAATGAGCTTTTGTATGCAAACTAATTGGCCTGGTGCCTGTCACAATGGAAGCACACACATTTAGATATTTATATTGATCAATTTTTATATTCATATTTATAAAATATCAGATTAATAATAGTATAGATGTTGTATATAAAGTATATTATTTAAATAATGTATGTTTGCTAGGTTCTTTAGTTTATCCTTTCCTCTGCAATATTTTGGTTGTTCATTTTGTTTGTTTTCATGGATGCTTAATGGGCATAATAACTACATAGGAAAGCAAGCAGATCTCAAAAACTAACCTTGATATATATTTCATATTAGAAACGGAACAGAAAAAAGAAAACTATTTTTTTTATTTTATTGTCTTCTGTCTGTCTGCTTCTATCTCTGTAGAGTCAAATGCTATTCTTTTCCAAAAGAAAACATATCATTGACATGATGGTCCAAAACAAATAGCTTTTCTTGAACATTAATTGGGAACTTTGCTGGCAAGAAGATTCCAACATCAAAATGGCCTACAGGCAGAGACATTTCTTTTTTTGTTTCTCTGTTCAACTGTTAAAAATATGGCCTGTCTGATGCATTTGTATCGAGTTTGAAAAAACTATTTTACAGTGAGTTATCTGGCCTTTCAGACAGAGGGATTTAACTGCTAAACCGTATTCTATTGACAGAGCATAAGTAATTTAGGACGAAATTTGTACCTACAATGGATTGAGCTCAATGTTAGCCCTATAAACACAAAGTATATGTGGTTCATGCCCTAAGAAGATTTTAATATAGTGGAAAAGACTGGTATGTCAAATAGAGGCAATAAAAGCAATGGGTTCAAAAAATAAATAAATATACTGTTATTATGGAGTAAAAAGAACATAATGTTTCTTGGGGATAGGAAGTCTATTTCCAGAGCAGTTGACTACTGAGATTGACTTTGACTATATCCTTGTTTTTTAGGTGTACAAAAGGGAAGAAGAACATTGAATGGATGAGGAGCATCATGAATAAAGATTTGAAACCAACATGAAATGACAAGGTAAGTTTAGGCACCTATAAACATTGTTAATTGCTTGAACGTAGAGTGTTATAGTAAGAAGAGAAATAGGAGGAATTAAGGCTAAAACAAGAATCAGACACTTGAACAAGAAGCATCTTTGTTTAAGCTGTGGTGACTAGAAGTCAAGGACAATGTTCAAGCAAAGCAAACAACATATTCATACAGGTTTTTGTTGTAGTTTATTTTAAAGTTACATTTCTCTTTTTAAAAAGAAAGCTTTATTGAATTTTTACATAAAGAGAAAAAAGAACCCTAAAACTGATATGTAGCTACGAAAGGCCCCAAATAGCCAAAGCAACCTTGATTAAGAAGAACAAAGCTAGAGGTACCACACTTACTGACTTCAAACTATATTACAAACTACAGTAATCAAAACAGTATGATACTCCATTGTATATTCTTGCCTTCTTTGTCATAGATTAATTGAGCATAGGTGCATGGGTTTATTTCTGGGCTATCTATCCTATTCTATTGATCTATATTTCTATTTTTGTGCCAGTACCATACTGTTTTGATGACTTCAGCTTTGTTGTACAGTCTGAAGTCAGGGGGCTTGACTCCTTCAGCTCCGTTTTTCTTTCTCAAGATTGCTTTGGCTATTCGGGTTCTTTTGTGTTTCCATACAAATTTAATTTTTTTTGTTCTAGTTCTATGAAAAATTCCATTGGTAATTTGATAGAGATTGCACTGAATCTGTAGACTGTCTTGAGTAGTATAGTCATTTTGACAATATTGATTCTTCCAATCCAAGAACATGGTATATTTCCATTTGTTTGTGTCATCTTTGATTTCTTTCATCAGCATCTTATTGTTTTCATAGTACAGGGCTTTGCCTCCTTAGGTAGGTGTGTTCCTAGTTATTTTATTCTTTTTGTTGTGATGGTAAATGGAATTGTTTCCTTAATTTCTCTTTCTGATATTTTGTTGTTAGTGTATAGGAATGCAACAGATTTTTGTGTATTAATTTTGTATCCTGCAACTTTACTGAATCCATTGATGAGCTCTAGTAGTTTTCTGGTAGTGCCTTTAGAATTTTCTATGTGTAGTATCACATCATCTGCAAACAGTGATAGTTTTACTTCTTCTTTTCCTGGATTTCTTTTATTTCTTTTCTCTGATTGCTGTGACTAGAACTTTCAAAACTATGTTGGATAAAAGTGGTGAGAGTGTCTTGTTTCTGATCTTAGAGGAAATGCTTTCAGCTTTTCACTGTTGCATATGATGTTAGCTATGAGATTGTCATTCATGGTCTTTATTATGTTGAGGTATGTTCCCTCTATGCCCACTTGCTGGAGAGTTGGGGTTTTTTTAATCATAAATGAGTGTTGAATAAATGATGCTGGGAAAACTGGACCGCTACATGTAAAATAATTAAAGTAGAACATTCTCTAACACCATACACAAAACTAAACTCAAAATGGATTAAAGACCTAAATGTAAGATCAGATACTATAAAGCTCCTAGAGGAAAAAACAGGCAGAACACACTTTGTCATAAATCTCAGTAATATATTTTTAGATCCATCTCCCAGAATAATGGAAATAAAAACAAAAATAAACAAATGGGACCTAATTAAACTTAAAAGATTTTTCACAGCAAAGGAACCATGAACAAAACAAAAAGACAGCCTACAGCATCGGGGAAAATATTTGCATATGATGTGACCGGCAAAGGATTAATCTCCAAAATATACAAACAGCTCATGCAGCTCAATATCAAAACAAACAAACAACCCAATCAAAAAATGTTAGAACACCAAAATAGACATTTCTCCAAAGAAGACATACAGATGGCCAAGAGGCACATGATCAGCATTGCTAATTAATAGAGAAACGCAAATCAAAACTACAATGAGGTACCACCTCACACCGGTCAAAATGGTCATCATCAAAAATTCTACAAACGGGCTTCCCTGGTGGCACAGTGGTTGAGAGTCCGCCTGCCCATGCAGGGGACACGGGTTCGTGCCCCAGTCCGGGAAGATCCCACATGCCATGGAGCAGCTGGGCCCGTGAGCCATGGCCGCTGGGCCTGCGCATCCGGAGCCTGTGCTCAGCAACAGCAGAGCCCACAACAGTGAGAGGCCCGCGTACCGCAAAAAAAAAAAAAAAAAGTCTACAAACAATAAATACTAGAGAGTGCAACGAGAAAAAGGAACCCTCCTACACTGTTGGTGGGAATGTAAATCGGTACAGCCACTATGGAGAACAGTATGGAGATTCCTTAAAAAACTAAAAGTAGAACTACCATATGATCCGGCAGTCCCACTCCCGGGGATATATCCGTAGAAAACCATAATTTGAAAAGATACATGCACCCAGTGTTCATTGCAGCACTATTTACAGTAGCCAAGACATGGAAGCAACCTAAATTTCCATTGACAGATGAATGGATAAAGAAGATGTGGTATATATATGCAATGGAATATTACTCAGCCATAAGAAGAATGAAATTTTGCCATTTGCAGCAACATGGATGGACCTAGTGAAGTAAGCCAGACAGAGAAAGACAAATATCATATGATATTGCTTATATGTGGAATCTAAAAACAAAAAAATGATACAAATGAACTTATGTACAGAACAGAAATAGACCCACAGATATAGAAAACAAACTTACGATTACCAAAGGGCAAGGAGAGGGTGGGATAATTTAGGAGTTTGGGATTAACATATACACACTCTATGTGTAAAATAGATAACCAGCAAGGACATACTGTATGGCACAGGGAACTCTACTCAATATTTTGTAATAACCTCTAAGGGAGAAGAATCTGAGAAAGAATATTTGTGTGTGTACATATATATATATATATGTACACACACACATGCACATATATAGACAAACATATATATATATATCTGAATCACTTTGCTGTACACCTGAAACTAACACAACATTGTAAATCAACTGTGCTTCAATAAAAATAAAAATTCAAAAAAGTATGATACTGGCATAAAAACAGATAAATAGACCAGTGTTACAGAATACAGAACATAGAAATAAACCAGCACCTTATCAGTCAGCTGATCTTCAACAGGGGTGCCAAAACACAAAATGCGGAAAGGATGGTCTCTTCAACAAACGGTGTTAGGAAAACTAGATATCTATATGCAAAAGAATGAGATTGGACCTTTCAAACACGATATACAAAAATCAATGCAAAATAGACTAAATAATTAAACATAAGATGTGAAAGCACAAAACTCCTAGAAGAAAACACAGGGAAAATTTTTCTTAACATCATTCTTGGCAATAATTTTTTAGATATGACACCTAGAGCATAGGCAACAAAAGTAAAAATGGACAAGTAGGATTATATCAAACTAAAAAGCTGCTGAGAGAAAAAAACACAAATCTACAAAAATGAAAAGGCAGGGACTTCCCTGGTCGTGCAGTGGTTAAGAATCCGCCTGCCAATGCAGGGGACGCTGATTCGATCCCTGGCCCAGGAAGATCCCACATGCCACGGAGCAACTAAGCCCGTGCACCACAACTACTGAGCCTGCATTCTAGAGCCAGCGAGCCACAATTACTGAAGCCCGTGCACCTAAAGCCCGTGCTCTGCAAAAAGAGAAGCCACCGCAATGAGAAGCCCATGCACCACAATGAAGAGTAGCCCCCACTCACCACAACTAGAGAAAAGCTCGTGCACAGCAACGAAGACCTAAAACAGCCATAAATAAATAAATAAATTTATTTTAAAAAATGAAAAAGCAACCTATGAAATGGGAACAAATATTTGCAAGCCATATATCCAATGAGGGGTTCATATCCAAAATATATAAGGAACTCATACAACTGAATACCAAAAATACAAATAACCTGATTAAAAAATGGGTAAAGAAATTAAATAGACACTTTCAAAAGAAGAAATTCAAATGACTATCGTGTATGAAAAAGTGCTCAACATCTCTACTCACGATGGAAGTACAAATCAAAACCACAATGAGTCACATCACAACTGTTAGGATGAATATTATCAAAAAGACAAAAGATAACTAGTGTTGGTAAGAATGTAGGGAATAGGAAACTCTTGTATACTGCTTGTGGGAATGCAAATGAGTACAGCCATTATGAAAACAGTATGTAGATTCCTCAAAAAATTAAAAATAGAATGACTTTATGATCCTGCAATCTCAGTTCTGGGTATTTTTCCTAAGGAACGGAAATCAGGATGGTGAAGAGATATTTGCACACCCACATTCAGGGCAGTATTATTCACAAGAGCCAAGATACAGAAATAACCTAATTGTTCTTCAATGGATGAATGGATACATAAATGTGAGAAATACATAAAAAAATATATATGTATATATGTATGTGTGTGTGTGTGTGTGTGTGTGTGTGTGTGTGTGTATATATATATGTGTGTGTGTGTGTGTGTATCATTCTGTCTTAGAAAAGAAAGAAATCCTGCCTGACAACATGGATGGAGCCAGAGGACATTATGCTAAGCGAAACAAGACAGAGAAAAACAAACACTGTATGATCTCACTTATATGTGCCCCCTGTTCCCTGGCCCGTCCATCCTTCTTCTTTCTTCCACCCATGACTACTGAAACCCGTAGCAGCATGGGCATGAGCACTTAGGGTCAGGTTTGGGCACATCCGTCCCATGACTTCTTGGGGTGGAGCATGATAGTGGTTGTCCTTGTTCTAGGCTGGCAGATCATCGACCAGAGGCTGTATGTCATCAGGAGAAAGCCTTTTGCCTTTCCCCAATACAGTTACCACATATGTCCTGATGTGGAGGTTTAAAGATCTTTGGGGGTTGGTCATCTGATGTTGGTTGCAGGGGTAAGCCTGCAGGAAAGGGAGATACCTGACTCTACTTCCCAACACCCCACCCCTGTCCAGGGCACAGCATTTCAGTTCATCTGCTGGTGGATGGGGAAGCAGGCACATGTGTGATTAATTTCATGTGGTAAGGCCCACGGACACTTGTGAGCGTCTACACTCACCCTGAAGCATCCCTGTGTCCAGGAGACCTTCTCAGCCAGCTCCATTCTTTCATGATTCTCTCTTCTCCCTTCTTGAGTCAGACTTGTGTTTGTCCTTTCTAACCAGTTTGTGACACCAACCAGGGCTGAGCCATTAAATAAGAATTGAGGGCTTCCCTGGTGGCACAGTGGTTGAGAGTCTGCCTGCTGATGCAGGGGACACGGGTTCGTGCCCCGGTCCGGGAGGATACCACATGCCGCAAAGCAGCTGGGCCCGTGAGCCATGGCCGCTGAGCCTGCACATCCAGAGCCTGTGCTCTGCAATGGGAGAGGCCACAGCAATGAGAGGCCCGCGTACCGCAAAAAAAAAAAAAAGAAAGAAAGAAGTCACAACAGATTATAAATTGAAAAAAGATTACAAATACCACATAATGCAGAAGAATAACATTTTTTAATTAATTAACTTCTTGAAACACTTCCATAATACTTTTTGTTCCCTAAATTATTTGGCTGCAATCTTATGGTGGTTTTAGAGTATTACGTTTTATAGAGTGAATCGAATGTTAATTTCAGTCTTCTAGCAGGGATTGTTTCTTTTTATTCACTTTTCTTGAATTACAAAGTATATTCTTGATAAGGTAAAAACTATGGTTTGACTAGGCTTCAGTAGAACTAAATCCATTTTTTAAAAAGTTGCACGTGTGTTGGTTGGAGGAATATTCCGCCAAGCTTTAAATTCCAAATCTTTTCTTTTCCTCCTTTATCACATGCTGGTGCTGGGGGCTATAGCATGCATTTACATCATGATACCGCCTATCAGTGGTATAAACCTTTGGAAATCCCTTTACTGAGACAGCTAGGAATAACTACCACACACAGAGCAACTGAACCACAGAAGCATATTCTGCTAAATCTACATAGTCCCCCAGCACAGTTTCTAGTTAGCTGGATCCCCAAAATATCCACAGGGCACCTCAACGCTAAGCCAAGGGAGAAGTGAGACAATGGTGGGGATTGGGAAGGAAAGAAACAATGGTCTTAGCCTAACTTCTATATAGATGGGAGGTATTCTAGAAGAGATGTATGTTTTGTAGGTCTTGAAGTTTTCATCATATGAGTGAAGCCTTCTTTAAGATAAAGAATATAAAATTATGAATGCAAAGGTGACTAATTGAGGTTAAAATGTCTTACTTTGTAAATTTTATAAAAGTATGACCATGTGACTACTGCCCTGCCCTCTCTGTAGATAATGGGCACATGCAGATGAAGAGCCCTAAAATACAAGCTTCATTCCCTTTTTGGTAAATGTGTCTGTGCTTGGTACACGGACTTCTCTCAGCAAACATGATTCAGTCATGTCTCTCCAAGGCATTGGATAATACATTAGTGGAGACATCCTAGGGTTACGGTACGGCTGGTATGTTGCCCTTTAGAGGAGGGGTGTGTTGAATCATGGTACTGACTTAAATCCTAAATAGTACTAGATTCTAGGCTATGCTGAAGGGAAAATAGAAAGAATAATTATTATCATGCATCTCATAGCAAATTTTTATTGACTGTACACTATGCACCAGACACTGTGTCAAGTGCTTGCATGCACTATGTTTTTGGTTGTTTATAAGAGGATATCTATCTGCAGTTCCACTGTATAGGCAAGAATGCTGACATAGACACATTAAACAAACTGCCCCAAGGACAAGCTGTGGGGGAACTGGCATTTTTTCTGTGGAGATCTGATTCCATTATTGGCATGTTTAGCCACTATATTGTGCTCCTTTATGGTTTGTTTGTTTGTTTTACCAATCCTCAGTGCATTGAAGGGGAATATACTCATCTCTCCCCATGTTATAGAGGGAAGAACCTAAGACTTAAAATGAAACCAAATTAAATTTAAATCTCCTTTAAATATTATTAGTTGAATGAACCAATTACTTTGTTGTCACTGTGGTGTTTTTGCTTCTCATCTGTAGAATGAGTTTCTTCAAGTACCTTCTTTATGACATTTCTTTTGAAGAATGATCCAGATAACGCAGGAGACAACTTTTAGCTCACTGGACAAGTTATGCTTCTGAATTTCAGCTTCTTTACATAGTAGCTGTTTGGCCTTAAGCGATTCCATTTTTCTTACCTGCGCAATGGGATTCCGCTGTTGATTTCCACTGAGGAGAGGATAAAATGCAAAACAAAGGTTAAAGAGGTGCACCAGTTCTAGAGCATAATGCAAAGTGTGTGTGACTAATACTTCCCACTGTCTCCTCTAGAAACCATAATTATTACCATATTTTAATTTGATAGAACATATGGCGATTAATTTACAGGTATAAGAGATTTGAAAAACCTTGAGCCTGTGTCTATCATTGAGGAAGGCAAGGAGATAAGAAAAGGAAGTTGGACTGTTCAGTCAATCTAAACTAAATTCCTGACGGCACAAGTTGTTTCTGATTTGGGTGTTCCGTTCCCATTGGATGTGACCATAGACACTAGGTAAACTACCAGGTCACTTTTTCTGTAATTTTTTCTTTCACAGAGACAGAATGTGCCTGAAGTTCAGAAATAAAATTTTAAAGAGTAGTGATGACAAGTGTTGTTTATACAGTAATGTAACTGCATTTCAGACATTTCCTCCAGATTACCCCTTTCTTCTTTATAATGAGGATGACATTTTCTTTGGTGGTGCTTTTAAAATGTAGACCATAAAAGCCAAAAAAATAAAAAACAGGAATGGGAATTCTTAAAACAGTGCGTTCAAGTGCATTATATTAATCACATTACATGTCTTTACTGCACCTCATTTATTCAACTCATATGTCTTCCCTGGACCTCAATTTACTGTGAAAGCAGTGCCTCTCCCTCCACTTTAATTTGGACCCAGCCCAAATGAAACCATGAAAAAAGATAGACGTGGTTTATTATGCTGAGACAGGAAGTAAAAGGACCTCTCAAAGTTTCCAACTGAGGACATGACATTTTCAGAAGAGTCAAAAAATAAAAATTGCAAAGTCACCTTTTCCATTTTTCCACCCATTTAATGTCGGTGCAGTCATAGCTGGTTACAAGAAAAGGCACGGGAAAGTCACACTAGGGAACACTAATTCACTTTGGGTGATTATCAGAAAGCAGTAATGGGGAAGTTTCCAAAATGCCCGTTTACACAAGATATTGTCGTGGTAAGATTAATGAGCCTAGGGGAGAAATACCCTTCAAGGAGGCTGACAGTTGCCAAGCGCTCTGACATTTCACCATGTGGCCACAGTCTCTTAAAGTCCTTCATACGCTTGTACTCCACTGTAAGATCAGAAAGGCAAATGAAGACAAGAGCAGAAGTTCATTCTCCTTACGAATTGAGGTTTTTCCTAGTCTAGCTTATGGGTCTCTAATTGCTGCTGTCAATAATGCTTGGCCTTCTTGCTGATCTTTTGTCCGTCAAGCTCCTCAGGAAGGGTTTTCAGCTCTGCAGAAGCAGGAGATTTCAAAACAACAGAGCCTCTCTCCAGCTAAGCACCTTTATCAAGTCTAATACAGCTTCTAGTTTTCTTCCTACTGCCGCAGGTGTTTAACCTGACTTAATTTTTTTCCAAGCTTACTTATCTGTCCTTTGGTCATTCACTCTTGCATCATCTTTTCCTGCCCTTCCAAACTTGGCATCAGATCAGAATACAGTCTCTTACCTCTTCTTTCCTGTGGTCATCTAGACAGACAAGCTTATGTATCTTTTTCTCTTTCCTTCCTTCCTTCCTTCCTTCCTTCCTTCCTTCCTTCCTTCCTTCCCCTCTCCCTCCCTCCCTCCCTCTCTCTCTGATTAATAAGGGAAAGTATTATAGATACTGTCAAAACTATAATATGACGAAGTGACAGGTATTTCAGAATTATATAAAATTATCACAGTTCTTGTCCCCAGACTGTGATTTCTAACTGCCCTCAGAAATAATAAATGGATATGTCTTTTGACACATGTTCTTAATTTTTTTTTCCCCCTCATGCTCTGGTCTAACTACATATTTCTCTAGCCTACAATCTAAACACTGTGGCATTTTAATAACCCTTAAAATGAACGTGTTTCATGCAAACAAGCAGCTTGGCACAGAACGAGGTGCTTCCTTATTCAAGTGGTCAATTTGCATAAGTGTTGAGCACTGCAGCTTAGATTTCTTTCACCATTCATTCCACCGCAGAATGACTCTCATCACTCTCCTTTCATCAATTTTCCTCAATTAAGGAAAACTTTCAGGATCTTCAAACTGGTGACTTGGTAGGTCAGCAACTGGAGTATTGCTAGAAGTTGATATCCAAGTCCCTTTTCCCCCAGTTCTAGTGACAGTGTTCCTTCCACCTCTCTCCCTCCCTCTTTCTAATTCTGCCTTCTGCTAGTAGGACTATCCTTTGCCCTTTGAGGTTTCCACTCCCCACAGTATTTTACCCCCAGTATAGAAAGTCCCCTGTATCCCTGGAGCTATACACTCTGTGAAATCTCTTTGGATGATTTGGTATCCTTCTCGACTCCTTCCTACATGTCTCTTTCCTTTGCTTGTACGGAATGTAGACTTGTCTGCACAAGTGGCTCCAGTTCAGATATAGGCATTTTTGTCATTACAGAAAAAACAATTTTCATGCACACGAAGATCTCTGGAATGGGGAAGTGAATACCTCTAAGGACCTATTTTCAGGATCCTCCAACACTGTTATTTGTTAGCACCCCCCTCAGCCCTGTAGCCCCTCAAGGATTACATCTAAGTATGTCTGTGCCTGCAGGTTCTGCTTTACTCTACGGCCCAGTGAATACCACAACTGGAACAATAATAATAATAATTGGAATTTTTTAAAAATATATTACTCATATCAGATACTACTAATGCTTTAAAATATTATATCTTTTAATTCCTCTTTTAATTCATCATAGATGAGAAAACTGAGGCTCAGAATTTCATTAATCTACCCAAGGTGGCAAGTGAATGAAGTGACAGAGCCAGCTTTCAGATTAAGTCTTTCTAATTCTCAAGGTCCTTGTTCTTAACCTTAATGTCAAAGCTGTATTAGAAATGCTTGCCCCACTGCAATGAGGTCTTAAAGGAGAGACCTACATTTTGAACCTACACCTAAAGGGCACTGGGGAAAATATTACTACTGAATGCCCCTCAACTAAAGCAGGGCCTGGAACATTGCAGATACTCCATACGTATTTATTGGGTAAATGAAATCTAAGGTAGTCTAATAAAAAAAATAGCATTGGAAACAAATGTAGGAAACTTCTAATCTGCCAGGTTTCTCTTAATCCCTTAACAATCACATGGTCTCTGGACCAGTATCATGGCTTTTCCTAAAACAAGTTTGTTAGGAATGTAGACTCTGGGGTCTCACCCCAGAAGCAGGAAGTCCACATCTGCATTTTAACAAGATCCTCTGGTGATTCGTATGCAAATTCAAGTTGGAGAAGGACTGGCCTAATCTTGGTCATAGTACCTGGAGGCAGAATGTCTGTGAATGTCCCCTTATCTACATTTAAAAAAAAAAAAAAAAAAATATATATATATATATATATATATATTTTTTTTTTTTTTTTTTTTTTCTCTCTCTGCTAATTGAGCAGACTCTGGGATAAAGACACTGCCATCCAGGACTAGCACCCACATCACAGTCCTTTGTAAATAAAGGTATAGCTGAAAAAGGAGTGTTGTCTTCCTCTGTTGGGTAGAAGGTTAGATGTCTGTTCTTTTCAAGGTTTAGGAGCTAATCTGCAGTCCTGCCACTGACAGTATTGGAGAACTATATCATGACAAAGGGTAAACGCTGCATCAACAAGTGATTTCTCTGCCAGTTTTACTCCCTCTCCTCCACCCCACCAGTAACAAAAAGGGCATTTTCACATACATGTGAGTGATGAGGTATGTTGGAAGAGGAAGGAATTGGTGTAACAAGAAAGAAATCTCTCTCTCATGCGGTATGAGGTCTTCAGAAAAATTCTTATGAAAAATAAAGAGGCATATAACCAAGAAATCTAATATTCTGCTATCTGTGTGGCCCCCTTTTTTGTTATCTTTATGTATATTACCTGAGAAATTTAGAGGAAATTGGTAAAGAATGTGTGTTTGTTGGTGGGGGTAGTCTTTTGTTAGTTTTCTAATTACATAACTCATAAGCTTAAAAAATAATTACTTAAGATGCATTCAGTATCCACACTTTTAAGAAAACAAGTAACAATAATTTCATTCAGAGTCATCAATAGAATACACAAAGCTAGTGCGATCTTGGGCTGAAGCAAAAGTAGAGAACATTTCTGTATTAGCACTCAATTGATAACATCCATAAAATGATATTGCTAGACCTGAAATAGTGAATTCAGTTCTGGCTGTAATACTTTAAAAATATGGGCAAATTGGAATTCGTTTAATGATGAGGTATCAAGATGATGAAGGTGAAACTGAGAAATGATGGAAGGAACTGAGAATATATCAGAAAGAGAAGAAGATTCTAAGAGAGATGCTTATCTGGCATATACTATATAGTGATTAGCGATCCTATGAGTGACCTCACTGTACAGAAAGGCAGTCTGTGGTTGAAAGACGTTTGTCTGCAGTAGTTAGAACTACCCTAGAAAGTTTTTGCTACAGAAAATTTCAATGAGAGACTAAACAAATAAGAAGCATACTGCAATGCTGGACAGAGGGATGGTCAGGAATTTAATCTCATTCATTTTTTTTATATAAATTTATTTATTTGTTTATTTTTGGCTGAGTTGGGTCTTTGTTGCTGCACGCGGCGAGCGGGGGCTACTCTTCATTGCGGTGCGCGGGCTTCTCATTGTGGTGGCTGCTTTTGTTGCGAAGCACTGGCTGTAGGCGTGCAGGCTTCAGTAGTTGTGGCTCATGGGCTCTAAAACGCAGGCTCAGTAGTTGTGGCACACAGGCTTAGCTGCTCCATGGCATGTGGGATCTTCCGGGACCAGGGTTCGAACCCGTGTCCCCTGCATTGGCAGGCGGGTTCTTAACCACTGTGCCACCAGGGAAGCCCCTCATTCATTTTTTATATCCAGGGCCTGTTATTTAGTCAGTGGATGAGCATGAATTGTATAAATGCAAACCTGTTATTTCTTGGCTCAACTGGCCCTTGTGTTTGGCCCTCCAGTGTCAGTCCCTCCCACAAATCTCAGAGATGACCAGAGACAGACTAGTCCTTATTAGATTTTGCTAATGGATTCAGATGCTTTAACATTTCTTCTAGAGGTATACTGTTTTCTCAAGTAAAATAATTATATTACACCACCGTGATTTTCACCATGCCTGCATAATGTCTCTACTTATTTTCCTTTAAACTGACTCCCTTTTTAATGTAAATAAACGTATCTTAAAAGGAAACTTTATAAAACTATGTAAGAGAAATTAACAAGTGTTAATAAAGTGTTACACATGTTAATATAAAACTGGAGACTTCTTTATTAATATAATTAGAATACGTGAGAGAGAAAGAAAAAGGATGTAACTTTCTCAGCTATTTGATGGCATTTAGGTCTAGTATCCAACCGCCATCTAAAATCATTTTGAGTATCACTTATACGTTTGGTGAAATGGTCTAAGTCTAGGGCGGTATGTTTTTGTTTTTTTTGCGGTACGCGGGCCTCTCACTGCTGTGGCCTCTCCCGTTGCGGAGCACAGGCTCCGGACGCGCAGGCTCAGCGGCCATGGCTCACGGGCCTAGCCGCTCTGCGGCATGTGGGATCTTCCCGGACCGGGGCACGAACCCGTGTCCCCTGCATCGGCAGGCGGACTCCCAACCACTGCGCCACCAGGGAAGCCCTAGGGCGGTATGTTTTTAATACCCATGGAACTGAAATTGTTGGATGTGGGATCTAGTGCAGAAAAAAATATTTTGTTGTGACTTATATTCTGTAGCCTTTCCCTTTCGCACCAAACTCCTTTGGTGTTGTCCTTGGCCTGCATTGGGCATCCATTTGTTCCATGTCCTTTATTGTAGTTTTTAACTTGAACGGATGACTTTTTTTTTTCCATTAGCACTTCCATTATGAAAGCCGCTGACCTGTTAATTTGTTTGTGTTGCAGCTTTTATATCCCAGAGTCCCCAACATTTCATTTCACCTAAGCCACACTATTGATGACAAAGATCCTAAGATTCTTCTTTTTTTTTTTTTCCCCCGCACTGTCCCTTGCAGTTGAAGCACGGAGTCTTAACCATTGGACTGCCAGGGAAGTCCCCTAAGATTCAACTTTTAATACTTATCTGCTTTCTCTAGATAAACTCTGACTAGTTACTGGTAATAAAAGTTTTGATTAGTATAAAGCAGAAACTAACACACTGTTGTGGAGCAATTATACTCCAATAAAGATATAAAAAAAAAGTTTTGATTAGGATAGCATTAGAGGTGAATCTGTTCTACACAATCCAGACCTATTAGTGAAAGTGTAAATTTCATCCTCGTATTAGCCTTCTTTTTTGAGTCATGTGCTGTGGGTGTGAGAAAAAGGCAAAATGATTAATGGCAGGGTCTTGCATGCAGAGGGGGATTGATTTTTTTGTGCTGAACATTCTGACGACAAATGCTAAATCTGACGTGTCTGCGATTTTACCCCATTACGGTTGGAATTCTGCAACTTCCAGGGGCTGTGGGATATTACATAATGAACATAGGCTTTTGAATCTGACAAGCTGAGTATGAATTTAATCTCCCAACTAATTAACTATGAGACCCTGGGCTAGTTGGTGAATCATTCTGTGCTTTTTTGCTTTCTCAGAATATTGAAATAAAAATGTCTTCATGCGTGGTCAGGAGGCATCTCAACACATGTTCCAATGCCTTTCAACTGAACCTTGTTTAATACCTGTAGGGGGTTACATAGTAGGTCTAAACCGCTGCATTTCTCAGAGTGGTATGCAAAAAAGACCAACATAAAACGATCTTGGAAGGATAACTGGCAAATATTAAATACTTCACCCTGTGGGCAGAGGAAATAAAGGAATCTCAGAAAATTAACCAGGAAAAGTAAGGTTGCTATTCATCACCTGAAATGTGAAAACACAATGGGCTGTTTTAAAAAGGACTGTTTTTCACTGTCTAAATAACCAACATAAACTTCATTTGGAGAAATCATATTCTCCAAAAAGGGAACTATATTATTTTTCTTCTTTTTTTTTTTTTAATGACTAAAGGTTTACCTTTCTTGACCCTGTTTAATAATATCTAATTCTTAATAAAACAACATCTAACAAGAAGATGAAAACAGAATATGAATTATATTCAGCCTTCTAAGATGCCCACGTGTGTATGCACTCACACCAAACACACACGAACACACACACACAGGCAAATAACTTGCAAAAATGTTCCTTGATATACTGACTATGATGGTTAAGAAAAATGAATGTGTTTGGGAATTACGGTTTAACAGTTTGGAAAATGGGATTTAAGATTGATTTAAACAAGGTGATAAGGACCTTTCAGCACTTTCCCCTCTTGTTTTATATAGTTTCATTTTTCTAATAATCATTTTTTTGGCCCAACAGTATACCCTAGGTAGATATCTACGTGTTTGACATAATGAAACAATGTCATTACTCTGTTTTGAAAAATTCCCAGTGTAATAATAAGCCAAATAACTTCTCACCCACTACAAATATCTGTGTCAATAGAGGATGGAGAATTACATAGACTGGAGCTATTTCCCAGCTCTCAGACTTCCATATCTGGAAGTCATTTTTCATAGATTTAAACTGTAAATTGAATGGCATAATTTGATGATGAACATAGAACTGTGTATTAGTTTTTATTTTGACAAAATCATTAAACATCACATAGGTTGAAAAATGAATCACAGGGCCCTAAGCCTGCCTTAGAAGATTGCACTTCATAAACTGAATTGCTCACATGGGCATCATCTTGGTGAGAGTTATAGATTTTCTAGCATCTCTCTGATAGATAGGACTAATATAACTTCAATAAAAACTCTGGATATTGTCAGTATAAAATTTTCCCTACCATTGAAAGATGTAAGGTACTCCAACTAATAAATCGGACGACAACCTATTCCTTAAGGTATACTAACATACATATTGGGTTACAACAAGCAACAAAATCATTGAGGTAATAAACCAGAGTCACAGAGGGGCCACTGGAGAAGGTTTCTCTCCATTGCAAGAGCCCAGCATGATGACTGTGGGTATAATATACCCCCAGCATGTTTATTTCCAATAATTAACTTTGCTACATGTGCAGTGATTTAGAACTACATATAAACTGTACCTGAATGTCATATATGCCACTTATATTTATGACACTTCACATGAATTATATCACATAAACTAGTGGTGATGTACAAACCCATTAGGGACCTTCAACTGTAAAACATATGAGTTATGCACTTTGAGTTTAATGTAACAGTTGTCCACGATATATGAGATTGATACCTAAATATCTGGTTAACTGGCAGTGGTGACCTTGGGTGGGTGAGTGGAGTTTAATCAAATTAGGCCTGAGGTGCTAGGTAGACAGAAAAACAAAACTAAAGAAGGTCTAATTTATGCATTTCTCCCAAATTTTGTGGTTGCTTGAGACTATATATTACTTAACTTCTCAGGCCTCAATATCATCATTTGAAAATTGAAGATGATAATGAATATCTCATAGGGAGACTATGGGGGTTAAATTTTGAAGCAAGTAGCACAATCCTTGGTAGCTAAGACATGTTCGTTTCTTTGCCTCATCCGGGCAGGTCACTTTTTACCTTTATGATATATACTACTCTTGATAGTATGCCTTATTTGTGACCCATTGGTTTCTCTTTGATTTTATTTATTTATGGATAATCATTCTCTTCTCCCTGTGTGTTAGGGTTCTCTAGAGAAACGGAACCAATAGGATGTGTATATATATGTATTTAAGGAGATTTATTCTAAGGAATTGGCGCACAAGATTATGGACACAAGTCCAAAATCTGTAGTTTGGGTCCAAAGGTTATCTGCTTTCAGAATTCCCGCTTGTTTGAGGAGGCCAGTCTTTGTTCAGTTAAGGCTTTCAACTGATTTGATGAGGCCCACCACATCAGGGAGGACAATCTGCTTTACTCAAAGTCTACCAATTTAAACATTAATCTCATTTTAAAACATCTCACAGAAACATTCAGAATAATGATTTACTACATACCTGGTCACTGTGGCCTAGCCTAGTTGACCTATAAAATTAACTATCACACCTTTCTATGCAGAAAACTATCATGTGTCTCCTCATCAAACATCCTTCTTCTTTGTCCAGAATTCTACTCCTGGGCAACTGAGCTTCAAGCTTACTAGATTTTGTTAACTTGTGTACATCAAATTATAAAATAATCACTTTTTTAAAACTAAAATGTGTATAAAATACATTTAATAAGAAGGAGGTAGGTCTTATTTTAAAACCTTGTGGGCTCTAGTCAGGAATGTTGATTTTTAGAGGTCTAAATTTACATTGTATCAAATACATTGTATCAAACACTCTAAAATACCAGTTTTAATTAAAAATTAGAAGAATTTTTATAGTTTATTTTTCTAGTAATTTGGCTATGAGTAACTTATTTAATTTAAAATTGAGTATGCTTTCTCAGCAAACATGGTGCCCATGTAACAGTTATTGCAAAGTCAGAAAAATTAGCCTATAGCATGTTTTCAATGTGATAGGTATTTTGTGATGGCTAATTTAACAATTCATCTAAAAGTTGATGCATTTTCTTAATGTTGTATTTTTAGACACTTAAATATTTATTAATTCATATTTATGCTCTTATATTTTTCATGTTATTTAATCTCTTAATTTCTATTTGAAAATTGAGAATATTAATGAATATCCCTTAAGGAGGTGACAGGATTAGTCTTTGAAACAAATAGCACAATGCTTTGAACCTAAAAAATCTTGTTTCTTTATTTCCTCAAAACAGAGTAGATTTTACCTTGCAGGAACTCCTTTATTTTTTTTTCTTATTTTCTGGCTTTTTCTTTCAGATTCTCTGTCTGTGAAATGTTCATAGGTTGTAGGCATGGTGATGATCATGATCAATGGAAAATTTCAATTTTATTTTTCTCTGAATTTGAAGAAAGTGTTGTACAATGAATTTATAGCCTGTTCTCTGTTCTCTCTCCCAACCATAGTCCCTGAATGAACACAACTCTCTACCCTTCCAGTAATTGAGAACAAAGATATTATTACCTTAGTGACTAATCGCTCCTTTAATTCTAAAGATAGGCATCAAGCAAGGTTATGATTGTCAGGGGTTTGGACTACAGTGTAAAGAAGGTTAAATCCTTCCACATGGGGCAATTATCACCAACTGGTCACAAGAATGATGTTAGAAGGTGATCAGGATTAAAGATAAGAGACTTAAATGACTTCTTTCTAATTTTTTCTCAGCAGCTATTATAGGCAGTGTCCTCTAAAAGTCTGACTGCATCCTATTCCAGAAAATACAGCCATTCTAGAAAATATGCCAATCCCCAAAACTCACTTTCTAGATTTAGTTTTCCTGAAAGACCACAGATTGGGCCTCTCAGAGAAGAACAATTTCCTCTACACTTCTTGGTTCTCTGGCTGGTCTAAAAATAAAATTGACATAGACAGATTAACAGATCAAAATTTAATTGCATATATATATACAGGGGCTCCACAAAGACAATGAGACCTAAGGACAAGCTGGGCAATTGAGGCTTATATGCCGTCTTGAGCTAAGGAATGGGATAGGGGCCTGGAGATTCAAAGGGGAGGAAGGTGATTCACAGGACTATAAGGAGAGAAGATGTTTGGTAATTAGATGTTCATTCTGCCATACAAAGAGGTCATTCAGAGAAAAAGTTGTCTCTTGGAAATAACTCTCTTTCTGTGCCAGGCCCACTATCTCAATTATTTTAGGTAGTTAAGGGACAGGTAAAAGTTTTTCTTAAGTCTGCTGGGTCTTGATTGCCTTCAGCTCAAAACAGTCTGCGTACCAAAGTCCCACATTTTAAGGAGGCTCATTCTGAACCCCTTCAGGCTCCTGATATTGCCAGTCTTGTCTTACCTGGTAACAGAAATCACTTAACAAAGGAACTCCATTGTCTGTTGCTGCTTTTGCTTTGACTGACTCATAGTTGAATTAGTCTCTCTCAAAACTTTTAAGTTCAATTTAATAAACTGAACTCATGTCGGATGTTCTGGGAATCAAAAGGTGTCCAGGAGGTAGGAATATCCTCAGATATCTCCAGTTGAATTGAAGAGATAAGATTTCAGTGCCCTCTGGGATTCTAACTTAGAAGGCAGGAGATGACATGAAACCACAACTAAAAGCAATGCCCATAAATCTGTGTTAAGTTTAAAATATAATAGTGGTATAAACTCTTAATGGAAATGTAATGACAGAGACAAGACTGATTTCCCTCTGTAGTAGGTAGAATATCGTCTCCCCTAAAGATGCCCAAGTTACAATCCTCAGAACTTGCGAATATATATTACCTTGCATGGCAAAAGATATTTTGTACTTTGCAGATGTGATAAATCAAGGATCTTGAGATGGGAAAATTATCCATGATTATTCAGGTGGGCCTAAGGTAATTACAAAGGACTTTCTAAGAGGATCAGAGTCAGAGAGGAGGTTGAAAAGGCTATACTGCTGACTATGAATGGGGAAGAAAGGAACATGAGCCGAGGGATTCAGACAACCTCTCAGATATGGAAAGGCAAGGAAATGGATTCTCCCTTAGAGCTTCCAGAAGGAATGCAGCCCTACTAAAACCTTGATTGTAGCCCAGTGAGACTTCTGACCTATAGAACTCTCAGATAATAAATTTATGTTGTTCTAAGCCAGCTTGTGTTGACTTCTTGCAGTAGCAAGGAGAAACAAAAACACTATTCAAGAAAAGCTTCAAAGAGAACCTGGTATTTAGGTTAAGTTTTCCACAGGTAGAATGGAGGGAAAGGCCTGCTACAAGGGTGGAGAGAACCATAATTACCGCTATTGAAGGAGGATATTTTAATGAGTCCCAATAATACAGTGTGAATGATATTAGAGATTGAAGGGAATTTGTAGGATAAAGTCTGTCTAGTGTTAAAATTTTTTTTCATTTCCACTTATTCAATGGAAAGCCATTGGAGACTGGGATGTACACTCACCCACCCACACCCACACTTGCACCCACATAGGCAAATATGCAAACATATGCAAACTGTCGCATGACCTATTTACTGTCATTGTGGGCCTCTGATCACTGATCTCCCTTGCTATCATTACAAGTCATTCAGCAATTGTGGTTATTTTTGAGTAGTTATTATCATTTCTCTCGTTATTTTACAAATGAGTCCTTTCAGGCAATGCCGTTTTCAATGCCTGAAAACGGTCAGCCAGATTCTAAGAATTGCCTTCAATATCCTGGGGTGATCTGGGAAGGGAACAGGCAGAAGTCAAAATATTTTATGTGTATAACATTGCTAAGTTAATTTAATTTAATTTTTTGCCTTATTTTTCTCATGTGTAGAATGAGACCAACAAATACTACCTCAGATGCTCATTGTATTTATTTATGTTTGGCTGTGTTGGGTCTTCGTTGCTGTGCGCCGGCTTTCTCTAGTTGCAGTGAGTGGTGGCTACTCCTTGTTGTGGTGCGCTGGCTTCTCATCGTGGTGGCTTCTCTCGTTGCAGACCATGGGCTCTAGGTGCACGGGCTTCAGTAGTTGTGGCGCGCAGGCTCTAGAGCGCAGGCTCAGTAGTTGTGGCACACGGGCTTAGTTACTCTGCGGCATACGGGGTCTTCCCAGACCAGGGCTCGAACCCATGTCCCCTGCATTGGCAGGTGGATTCGTAACCACTGTGCCACCAGGGAAGCCCCAGACACTCATTGTAGACATTAAAAGATACAGTTCACTGATATCACCTGGGGGGCGGAAGGGAAAGAAATAGATACTAGTATTTATTAGATGCATATTAATGCTATGACTTATACTGTGTTTATTTCTCAACAGAATATATTTTTGATAAAATTTACCCTCTGATTTCCCTAATAAGCTGTCTACTCTGAAATCCTGAATAATGAGAGAATTGCTGATTAGGGAAATGTTGGTGTCTGTTTACAAATAGACATTTAATTTTATGGTGGAAACTTCATCTTAGTAAGCAAAGAAAAACCAAAAATCAATTGTGAACAAAAAGTTGCAGATTTTTTTCTGTTGGAAAGAATTGATCTTGGGTCACTACAACTTTCTTAGTCCTACCATATGTTGATTTAGAAAAGAAAGGAATTTCAAAATAAACAGAAATTATTTCCCATTGACAAAACTAGTATGATATATTTTAAAATATGAATTCATAATTATGTTGCAAACAACAAAGATAAAAGTTCCAAATTGCTAAACAATTCTGAACAATTCTACAAAATAGTTCAGTTAGCACTCTGAAATTTCCGAAAGACTGACTGACAAATTTTATCCAGGCCAGTGGAAATGTTTTGCCTTTCATTTAGTATAGAGATTTAAAAGGAATGGAGAATTAGCTAAAATGACTTAGAATTAAGAAGAGAGAACTTTGAATCTGCCTAAGCTTAAAGCATGACATGAGAGCACGGGGAATTCTAATTCTATTAAACACAGTGTCTTCAGAGGGAAGATTGAACTGGTCAAGACTCGTCAGATAATATTAAGTGAAAGAAGATGGCTAATGGCGTGTCACAGAGATCGATGCATGGCCCACCTCTGCCCACTTATCGGCATGGCTTCCCATCACAATGGACAGATGTGTAAATCACAGGAAATTGGAAAGAATAGTCAGCTGTCAAGAGAAAGTGTTGAGAAGCAAGTTCCTTTAACATGGCAATACACTGCCACTCTGTAAGATTTCAGTTTATAGCAATGAGTTTATAAAACAAAGGAATTTAACGCCCTGTTTGCATAAATGGTTGTATTACAAATGCTCCGTTATGAAAACTGATTTAGTATTGACCCATTACTTTGCATTCAGACCTACTCAAGTTAATGCGATCTGCACATGGAAATACTAGATATTAACACATAGGTTAGTCATTTACCGTTAGAAAGCTGCTATTATTGGGACATGCTTAGTGGCACAGTGGTTGAGAATCCGCCTGCCAGTGCAGGGGACATGGGTTCGAGACCTGGTCCCGGAAGATTCCACATGCTGCGGAGCAGCTAAGCCCATGCACCGCAACTACTGAGCCTGCACTCTAGAGCCCACGAGCCACAACTACCGAAGCCCGCGCACCTAGAGCCTGTGCTCCGCAACAAGAGAAGCCACCGCAATGAGAAGCCCACGCACCACAACGAAGAGAAGCCCCCACTCGCCGCAGCTAGAGAAAGCCCACACGCAGCAACGAGGACCCCATGCAGCCAAAAAATAAATTAAATTATATATATATATATAAAAAGAAAGCTACTATTATTAAATAAGTAATATTAGTCTCCACTATTGCTTTTAATTATATTGCATCATTATATTCTTACAATAACTTCTAAAGCTGGCAACATTACTTCTACACATTCGAAGACTGAATTTTAGGGAGCTTGTTACTGGCTGACATTCATGCTGCTAAGATGACAGCAGAATTGAGATTCTAATCTCAGTTTGTCTCATTTTGGAGTTTAAGATTTGTAACAACTATATGCAAATACACATATACACACAGAGCCTATCCTGTATATGTATGTAGATATGTAGATAGGCATGTATGTATGTATGTATCTATCTATACATACACTGTTGGTCGGAATTGTTCTTATGTATCTGTTAGAATTGTCCCTCACCAGAGCCATTTGAGGAAGTGATAAGTGCTATTCTTCAGGTGAGAATAGAGTGGCCTTGGACAAGGAGAGCACTCAGGTAATAGGGAGAGGCAGAAGAAAGAAAAATCGCTAAGGCTTATTTCTACTATGAAGAGGTAAAAAGAACCAAGGTTGCAATTTAAAGTCCCATGTATCTTTCGAAGCATTCTAAGAGACACATTAAGCCAAAGTGAGGAATTGATATGGGATCTCACTGAAGTAATCAGAATTTCCAGAACGAGGAAAATAAGCTCCTAAACCTATCTTCAGTTCTTTGGATATGACAAAATCTCATTCTTCGCCACTGACACAAAACATTCTTTTTAAATACAAGGCAGTTTTCCTAAATGCAGTAGTAATTTTTTTTCATATAAGTTCTACATAAGTGTACTTAGGTCTATAAATATATGTCAAGATACATATCTCTGTAATACAGATGCATAAATTTCCTGTAACGTAGAGACCTTCTGATGAACGGAGTGATGAGGCAAAAAGACATTGACAATCTGAAAGAGATACCTTTGGGTTCAAATCCTAATTCTTAGTAAGAATTAGCATTTACATTATGAAAATGGAAATAGTATTACATACCTCTTAGAGTTCTTATGAAAAAAATAAGGTCATTAAAATATAGATAAAGTCTCACAATAACGACAGGTCTTATTATGGCTTAAAGGTGGGTTTTTTTTTCTGTCTTACTCAAATCATATAGGGGTTTCAGGTGATATGTGGAAAGAGATACAGTGCTTGTTTGTCCAAGTTAGGACTTTGCAGCAGAAGATGATTACTTAAGTCACCCAAAGGTGAATGAAATAACCATGTGCATGGAATGTGTGCAGCTATCAGTGCATGCATAAATTACCTCTGACTTCTACTGTGATTTGAATTAATATGCAACAGCATCTACCTCTGTGCCTGACACGTCCTGGACAGGCAATATTTTGTAATTAAATCTACATCTGAATTTATTGGCCACATGCAATGTCCTGGCTTATAAGTATAGACTTATACCTGTGGGTACAAAGACAAATAGAACATGATTCATATTCTCAAGAACTTCAGAATATCGGACAGGGATAAGAGAGATTCAATTTGACAATTAAATACATCGTGTTAAGTGTTACAATAAAGATAAGTATAAAGTTCTTTGGGGGCTAATGTCGGATATCCTTACCCTAAGACCATGTTATTTCTTAAACTTCTGCATTGCTCACATGTTAACTCAGGATTAAAGCCAAAATCCTTACCATAGCCCACAAAGCCATATGCAATTGATTTTTCCATACAGCTTTATGACTCCCATCTCCTACTCTTTCCCTCTAATCACTCCAATCCAACTCTTTTGCTGTTTCTCAAACATGGCACATGTGTTCCTATCTTAGCCTAATTGTGCAAGCTTGCTTCTCTGCCTAGACCACTCTTCCTTAGCAACTGACTTGGTTTATCCTCTCAGCTCCTTCAAGTCTTTGCTCAAATGCTGTCTTCTCAAAGAGTCCTACTCTGATCACCTGTTGAAAACTTCTACGCATCCAATCCCCTCAGCATTTCCTACCCCTTACCCTCCTCTGCTCTTTCGTTTGATCTTTTCACAAACTTTTAAATACACTTATTTTTATGCTTATTTTCTTTCTTCCCCATTAGGCTATAAAACTCATGAAGACAGGAATTTTTATTTTGTTCATTAAGGTTTGTTTTCATTTGTTTTGTTCATCTAAGAATGATGTTGTACCTGGTACCAAGTTGTACCTGGTACCAAGTAGATACTGAATTGTTGTACCTGGTACCAAGTGAGAAATTGTACCTGGTACCAAGTACAGTTGTACCTGGTACCAAGTAGATACTGAATTAATATTTGTAGAATGAATGGAATAACTACTTTGCTTGCGGGAGTTATGTACAGCTTCACAGAGAGGATTAAAATTGATGTGGCTTTTATGAATGAAAAAGATTATTGTCCAGTTAAAAAAAGAAATGCTTTCAGGTAGAAAAAAATAACGTGACTATATGATGTCTTCGGTTAGATATTAACATGTATATATATATTAAAAGATTTTGGGGGGGAGGTGCAGTTAAAACAAGATCAGATTCAAAAGTTAATACAATGTATTATACATCGAATTAGGGAACTAAATTTTAATCTTGAGGGATTTTTAAAGATTTTAAGCAGAAGAAGTTGTATTAGATCTATCTTAAGTGATGTCCTTTGGGACATTTCTAGAATGATAACCCTTGAGAAGATAGTGATGATTGAAACTAGATTAGTGCTGGTGAAAATGAAGAGAATTTGATAAGATTAAATAACATCTGTGATATAGACTCAACAGTTTTTCATAATTGAATGGATACAGGAAGCAAAGAAAAGAAATGAATTGAGAAACTGGAGGAAGTTTTCTTGGTTAAACAGACTGGGGCTCCAGTAATTTGATTAAGTAAACATAGAGACTGTAACATGGGGAACAATAAGTATTGGGTTTCATTTTACATGTGGAGTAAATAAAGCATACAGCAGGGGAGTTGGAGAAGGTGATGTGCATAAAGTTCTGAAGCTAAAGGCAGGAAAATTTGGAGAGACAATTCAGATTAATTGCTATATACATAGAAAATAGAGTCATGGACATGGATATAATCAGTGACTGAGAGACGATAGAGAAAATGATCGAGAGACATCTTTGGAGAATATAACCATTCGTGAATAGACCATGCATATGTATTATGGCAGATCCATGTCTAAAGGGTCATAGAAGAACAGAGAAAGGAATGTAAATCTAGTCCATTAAGAAAAATCTTCACAGAGAAGGTCTTGGAGGCCTAAGAAAATAAAGGAATTTTACTCACAGACTTTTCAGACAAAGACATAATTATGTGTGCCAATATCATGTAATAACCTAGGAGTAGTTTACTGTAGCTAATACACAGGGTTATAGGTTTAGAGTCAGACATGAAGACAAAAAAGTTAGCCTGACTTATAAAACTCCTGCACAGTCTGGCTGCTGCCCTAAAAGATGTCATTCCTTTGCATGTGAGCAGGGAGCTTGTAATGAGTCTTAAAGTAAGACTGAAATGGTATTTGTGTTTTGAAAAGATAACTCAGAGGAGCAATTTCAAAGATAGATGTACTGCGAAGGGAGTCAGGGAGTCAAATTAGGAGAGAGGATAATAATTAAAGCAAGAAAGGGTGAGGCTCTGAGCCCCAATAGCACCAATTGAGAGGGAAGGAGAAGAGAGTACAGTTGAGAGATATTGGAATGAGTGGCACTAGGAATGAAAACATGAATTGATGTGGTAGATAAGGGGAAGGAAGAATTGAGGATAATTACAGCTTGGATCAATGTCTGCATAGACATTCTATTTATGAATGTCACGAAAACTGAAATAAATTTAAGTTTGGATTGAGCAGATATTGAGTTTTGAATTAGCATTTTCCACCAACTGGTGTGAACTTGGGTAATTCATAGGAATTGTGCAATAGTAAATTTAGGTATTCTGACTTACAGCATGCATGGCATCAGTCAACAACTGCTATACCTTTACCAATAAGACATGTGTGCTGTAACTTTTCATATTAGTGTAATTCTTATGAAAGGATTTAAAATAAACTGAAATTCATATAGATTGCTTTGGCTCCCACAGAACTTTTTATGATGTGGGGCAGCTGTAAAAACAATTTAAACTTATGAATTATCACTAAAATCTCCACTTCAGGCTAGTATCACACTGAATCTCTCATTCAGAATGACCATGAAGCAGTTTGAAAGCATCAGAAAGCAAATCAAGACACAGGAGAAAAGGAGAGTATATCGAGGCAAACCCAATATTTGCCATTATTTTCATATATTCTTTTTCTCAGGACATCTCCTGCTTCTCAGGGTGAGGCATAGACATAGAAAGTTGTAGTCCAGAGCTTGTAGAAGCATTCCAGGGCTGAGAATACACACACACACACACACACACACACACACACACACACGTACACACCAGGAATGAGGGGATTCCAAGGCTTGAGGAGAAGAGAGCCCTGGGGGGGAAAAAAGAACTGTAAAAAAAGTCAACCTGTTATTTTGTTTAGTGAAAATTTTTATTAAAAACTCACACTTGGAAGTTAAAAAAGCCCAGCAGAGCTTTAGCGATCTTGTCATGCTGAGGAAGAAAAACAACTGAACTCCAGGGCCTGCCCTAGTAAGCACATATGGCTTTCAGGCTTTTACTTTAAATCCTAGAACAACTCTATTCTAAGAGTAGGTCAAACAGGAAGTGGAAGAGCCTAAAACTCAGCCTTGAATCAATTCATATATTAACTGGATAAGGCAATCAACCTTCATTCCAATAGTCTTCCAGACAAAGGCTAAATGATCTCTGAAGGAAGACAGTGCCATTTTTACTGTCTGTGCTTTTCCAGATACATTAAGACATTTGATCCAAAATCACCAGGCAGAGACTTATGCTTCCTCTTAGGATATAGAAAGTTGCAGGAGACAGTGCTCCTACCTTAGTGATGAAAATATGCTGGATAACCTACAAAATCACGTTTATAAATCCCAGTAGTGACCTGAGAATGTGAAGAAATCTAATGAACTAAAATTGAGAGTGCTGAGCCCATTCTGGAAGAAAACAAACTCATGGCTCTTATGACTGTCGGTGGAGCAGTGGGGAAAGAAAAAAAAATCACTACAGAGGTGGGGGGGAAAAAAGCAGCTTAACTTTTAATGAATTTTCAAAGTTCAAGGGTGAGCTGAAATGGCAATTTAGAAGCCCTGGGAGCCACAGACAGAAAAGAAAATCTGAACTCACCTAACAATTCCTTTTCACCAAGTGCTTTGAAGAAAAAAATGGGAGTAGGAAAGGGACTCCGTATCAGGCCTAGAGTGCCTGGAGGGTTTCTTGCAGACTGCTCAGCCCTCATACTTTTACCCTAACGTGTGTTTTAGCAGGTGTTTTTTTAAGTTCTCATTCCAGGAACCCCCTGCCTCTTTAATAGGTAAGGCTGTGTGTTCCTCTCACTTCTCTTGCTCTATCATTGCTGATCAACAGACACTTTGGTGATGGCAATGGCTGGGACAAATCATTCAGACACACACAACCTCCTGAAGGAGGCCTGAGATTCCACCCTCAAATCATTGGAAAATTGTAGTGAACTGACTCTAAATAGTGCAAAATGAAGACCAAAGAAGACTGTTAAAAATGAAAACAAAAATTTTTTTAAAATGGAGAATCAGTGATAAAATGAAGTCATTGATCCAAAATTAAAAGGGAACAGTAACGAATCTGACAAATAGAAAATAAATAGAAAGATAGTAGATTTAAACCCAACTATCTTAATAAGTACTTTAAATGAAATGGTTTTAAAATCTCATTTTAAAAGCATAGATTTTCAGATTTGATTTAAAAGAGGAAAAGCAAGACCTAAGTATATGCTGCCTAGATTAAAAAAAAAATCCACTTTAAATATAAAGACACAAGCAGATTAAAAGTGAAAGAATGGTAAAAGAGATACCATGCTAGCATTAATTAAAGGAAAGCTAAAGTGGTTATATTAACAATTGGAGAAAATATTGGAGAACGTTGGAGAAAATATATTTCAGAATAAAGAATTTTACCAGGAATAAATAGGGTTATTTTATTATCTGTCTATTTGTATGTATTTATCTTTCTAGTCATCTGTCTACCTACCTAGCGATCAACCTATAAATGTTTCTATTAATTTACTCACTTAATTCAGTTAGAAGAAGCTAGGCAATCCAATAAAAAAGGCAAAAGTCTTCATCAGGCACCTTACTCAGAAGGATATCTAACATTACCAGTCAGTAAGGAAATGGGAATTAAAGCCATACCCAGATGCATTATACACCCACCCAGAATGGCTAAAACTGAAGTAAAGATTATACCCAACAGAAATATAATCCAATATATGTATAATACATATTCATATGAGATCATTCATAGTAACTTGAACTATAAACATCCCATAGCAAAGAAGTGATCAAACCACTGCCTATATTCTGTATGTCACAGCATTGATGAATATCACAAACATAACATTCAGGAAAAATATTCAAATGTATACATAGTATATGACTCCGTTGGTAAATTTTCTAAAAACAGGCAAAATTAATCTGTGTCAAGAGGTCATAGGTGCAGTTTCTTTTAGGGGCTTGATGACTGGGATGGAGCACAAAGAAAGCATCTGGGTTGCTAGTAATGGTCAAATTTGATCTATATTGTGATTAAATAAGTACATTCACTTTTCAAAGATTAATTGACTTGATTTAATTATGAGTTGTGCACATTTTCTGAATATACGTTTTATTCCACCAAAATGTATATTAGTTTTTTTTTTTTTTTGCGGTACGTGGGCCTCTCACTGTTGTGGCCTCTCCCGTTGGGGAGCACAGGCTCCGGATGTGCAGGTTCAGCGGCCATAGCTCACGGGCCCAGCCGCTCCGTGGCATGTGGGATCTTCCCAGACCGGGGCACGAACCCATGTCCCCTGCATCGGCAGGCGGACTCTCAACCACTGTGCCACCAGGGAAGCCCCAAAATGTATATTGTTTAAAACGTGATCTAAACCATATTCAGAATCACATTTTATAAGAAAAATGTCCTTGAACATTTTCATATAAAAAACTGTGAAGGGTATATAAATTTAAGACAGAAAGACATATTTGCCATTTTGTTCCTGAAAAGATAAAATCTTTAAAGTGTAGTTTCTATGGTTTTAAAACACAATGGTTATTTTCTTTATAAAAAGCATTAGCACTGTGATATAGAAATTGTATATGAAAAAATGATATAAAGAATTTAGTGTCATAGGGGGAAAGTTACATGTCATTGCGAAATATAAATACCATAATATACATTTAATCACAAAAACTGCTTCAGTCTACCTTCCCTCCATTAAACGTCTTAATTTCAAACTGAATTAAAAAGTCCAACTGAGAGAATTATTTTGCATTTGTGTGCTTGGTGTTCTTTTTTCCCCTCTTTTTGTCAACTAATGCATAGTTTGGGTCAAAACCGTTTCTATCTTTTAAATTTGCACAAATTATTTTGGATATCACTAGAGTTAAAAATGCATGCCTCTCTTAAACAGAGAGAGAGAGGGAGGGAAATAATGTTGCTGAATGTTTCATGATCAGCCTTTCCAGCTCTGCTTGCATGTAAATACAAATGACACCCTCTCTCTGATTATGGACCAGGAGTCTTACACACTTGAACAGCCTTCGCTTCTTCATGCTAATTTCTGCCCTGTGTGAAATCCCATAAATGTCACATCTGCCACAGTCTGTTTCTCAGTCTAACATATGCTTTCAGTGGAGCTAAATGTTCATCATTATCAAATGAGAAAATGTACGTGGAAGTGCTTTGGAAACTATAAATCACTAAAGAAATAGATATAACCTTCTGTTGTCACTAAGGGGTCCTTGGTTTCTGACTTAGCAAATTAAGGCCACAGGGAATTTCTGGAGGAAGGGGAATGTTGTTTATTGGGAGATAAAAGCTTGCTTCATGAGTAATTATCAGAGACCAGGTGGGACTGAGCCATTTCAGAGGCTGAAGGGTGCCAGGGTGGGTCAATTTGTACCGTTCATTCACTTTCTCCCTGGAGACTGAGGAAGTCTGGAATATAGACAAGAAAAACTCAAGGAAAAAGATGGCTTTCTCTTCTAGTTACAGGCAGGAGGTTTTGAGTATAGATACTCACAAACTTGTTCAGTGGGGTCTTTGCTTAAAGACAAAGCTAAGATATGTGTGACAAAATCATTAGAAAATAGCTCAGACTTTACAGAACCCTGAACCTAGGAGACTATGAGGCCTCATTTTTCATGGTAAGATCCTTCTGTTTAATCTGCTTTTCCTGAATGTAAACCTTTCCCTTTCCTCCCACCAACACCCTCCCCATCCCAACACATAGACGTATTTAACAGGAAGGAAGATGATCCGGCAGTTAAGGTGTTTAGATATCATTAAGTGCTCAAATAGTTCCTTCCTATTATTGTATACTTCCTATCTCGGTAGACGAGATATCTGAAAACAATCATTGCAGGGAAGAACTTTAAGTAAAATCAGATATAAGCAACTAAAATCTCGAGAAGCACTGAAGCTTCATGAATAATTCTTGAATGCCGCCTTGCTCAGCTCAGAGTCTTTCAAGATGTTAGTTTCATGTTTTATTTAAGCTCAACATAAATGTTAACGTGGTCCTCATCAGATTCCTTTTATCTAACTCGGAAGGCTGATGTGTTGATGTTGTAATATGGGAAGCGGGCCTTGGGGATAGACCTTAAATACCCATCCAGGTATCCTGTGAGGAGTCACAAGTGAATTTATTTTTCAGGAACTGAGTTGTAAATTTGTTTGTCTCAGTGTACTGCCTTGGCAGGCACATCTGCTGATCAGTGTTAATTAGTCTTCTATTGTCCAATTTGTAACCTAGATATGTTTCATGGAGATATAACTGGTGAAACATTATTGTGTGTAATTTTTTTTTTCTGGGAAGATTCTGCTGAGCAAGCGACCAATAAGCTGTATGTAATGTAAACATAAATCAAAGAGAATGTCATTAAAAGCTTACCATGGCAGAGTCTCCATTGAGAAAGAAAACTATTGGCCTATCTTCATTATGAATGGCTACAATTATGATTATCTCATGATTCTACCAGTCAATAGTCCTCATGAGATATTTAATTCCCTGAGTTACTTACAAATTAAGTTTTGGACCTCAAGTCATTTGTAAATCAATTAGTTGTTTGTTTCTTAGCTTAAAATCTTCTTTGAGCTACAGTGTTCTATTTGGTAATTAGGGCCCCTGGCTATTCTGAATGGTGTGTTGCCATTAGATTTGAACATTAGGGAGGGAAACAAAGAAGACATTGTCATGATTCCTGTGATTGGATCATTCTTACTAACACATTATTTCATTAGTGTCATGAGTTACTTAATGGAAATCTGATAAGGAACATGCAACTTTTTATGTGGCACCTGAGAAAACATGAAATTAACATCTGGTTACATTTATCAATGCAGTATTCATACTAATTGTCTTAAGGACAATTTTTCCAAGATTTCTACTTTTGAGTCTACTGACTACTCTATATGTATCAAGAAAGCGGCTCAAAGGGGCTTTGAGCAGCTCTTCCCAGAATACAGTTCAGTAGATTACACATATAGGATGATTACAAAGTAAGTGGACATCCCCTGAAGTTAAATTATTTATTTTGGATGGGTAAAGGGATGTTCCTATAGGCCAGATGCCAACTTTATTAACAATGTATTGTACTGCAGAGCATCTAGCCAGGATAGGTTGCTTAGTAATCTTATGCAAAAGAAATCTTTGGTCTAGTAGTGGCTGTCTTCCAAAGGTTATTTAGTTTGAACTAACACATGCATTTCATCTATGGCCAAATATTTGCCTCCCTGTACCATGACTTACAATGTGGTTTTCATTTGATTGAACTTTACAAGACTGCAAAGGATTTGGAATTCAATATGTCAAAACAGACCATCTGCCTATGTGTTTGAAGCCAAGGAGACAGTGAATCTTTTGGTTTATGTTCATTTATTATTACATGAGCATTAACCAATCTCTTCTTATGCCTCTTCATTGTCTGAAGATGGAAACCACACTCTTATAGAAGGTAGATGAATTCATCAATCTAATGGGCTGCATCCAGGCACAAGGCAAGGCAATGTCTCTTTATTATCATTAACAATAAGAAATAACAGTAATAGTTGCTAATATATATTGAGGACTAACTTTGGACTACACAGTTGGATAGACACTTTGTGTGCACACAACACATTTAATCATCACAACTTTATGAGTTTGGGACTCATAATTCAAATTTTTCAAATGAGACAACTCAAGCATAGAGAAATCAAGTAATCTGTCCAAGGTGACATAAATAAAAATTATAGATCTTGTATTTAAAATTAGTGATTTTTTTAAATTGAGGTACAATATTGTATAAGTTTCAGGTGTACAACATAGCGATTCACAATTTTTAAAAGTTATATTCCATTTATAGTTGTAAAGTATTAGCTATATTCCCTGTGTTGTACAGCATATCTCTGTAGCTTATTTATTTTATATGTAGTAGTTTACACCTCTTAAGTCCCTACTTGCCCCTCTCTTCTTCCCTCTCCCCACTGGTAACTGCTAGTTTGTTCTCTGTGAATCTGTTTCTTTTTTGTTAAATTCACTAGTTTATTTTTTAGATTCCACATATAAGTGATATTATACAGTATTTGTCTTTCTCTGTCTGACTTATTTTACTTAGCCTAATACCCCCCAAGTCCATCCATGTTGTTGCAAATGGCAAAATTTCATTCTTTTTTATGGCTGAGTAGTATTCCATTGTGTGTGTGTATGTGTGTGTATACACACCACATGTTATTTATCCTTTCATCTGTTGATGGACATTTAGGTTACTTCCATATCTTGGCAATTGTAAATAATGCTGCTATGAACATTGGGATGCATGTATCTTTTCAAATTAGTGTTTTCTTTTTTTTAATTTTGGATAGATACCCAGGAGTGGAATTGCTGGGTCATATGGTAGTTCTAGTTTTAGTTTTTGGAGAAACTTCCATACTGTTTTCCGTAGTGGCTGCACGAATTTACATTCCTACCAACACTGTATGAGGGTTCCCTTTTCTCCAACATCCTCACCAACATTTGTTATTTGTGGTCTTTTTGATGATGGCCGTTCTGACAGGTGTTGTGATATCTCATTGTGTTTTTCATTTGCATTTCTCTGATGATTAACTATGTTGAGCATCTTTTCATGTGAAATTAGTGATGTTTAACACCAGTGTGGTAGTCAAGCATGTAAACTGATATCATATTATGTCACTTTGCTACACAGCCCACATAGAATATTAGAATTTGGTCTGAAAATAGTTGAGATATTTGAAACCATTCATCATCAGTACTGGGGTCAATAAAAATTTCAAAATATCATATTTGAAGCTTTCTTTGAATATACACTTGATTTGTGTCATTCAGGTCACAGAGTAGAACAAAATGGAAGGGCTAATACTGGGAGGCAGGCAATCTCTTTCCTCATTCCTACTCTTACTAGTTATGTGAACTTAAGCAATTCCCATGACTTCTTTGGACTGCAGTATCCTCATCTTTAAAAATGAAGAGACCAGATTAAATTATGTCAAATTCCTTTCCATCTCTGACCTTCTCTTTCTAGAAAACCATATGCTTTACATTCACCAAGGGACAAAGACATAAAAAAAAATAATAAATGTGTGTAAATACCCTTATAGATTTTGCTAACCTTGTACTCCATGAAGAGCTACTCTATTGCATTGTCTGAAATATCATCATGTATTTTTCCCCTGAGCCCTGGTTGACACATGCTAATTAGAAGAAAAATGCCTTTCTAAGTGAAGGGGTCCCCTTCATCTTCCACTTCACCATATGACTCCTGGGTTCAAAGAAACAATTTATGGGCATTTTTAAATATGCTACTGTTTTAACCTATTGACCATGTCTTGGGCACTTTATTTTCTATCTTAAGCTTCAATATTCA
The DNA here is from genome assembly GCF_011762595.2 of Tursiops truncatus. Taxonomy (NCBI): domain Eukaryota; kingdom Metazoa; phylum Chordata; class Mammalia; order Artiodactyla; family Delphinidae; genus Tursiops; species Tursiops truncatus. The sequence goes on along the minus strand of NC_047052.1, from coordinate 24,835,032 downwards.
TTAGTAACACTGTGACAAAAAGGAATATGAATGACATTAGGAAACTGAGCCTTACTCAAGCTAAGAAAATGATGCGAGTGCTTACACATTGCAATATAGTATAGATGTTTGATGCTTCCATACAAAATGCTTGTTTCAAATGATTGTGAAAATAGGTAGAGACTTTTCAAGCAAAACGCATTTAAAGATAAATACATCTTTAAAAATAACAATAAAGGCAAAACTTTACTTCCCCACCCCAAGTTAAAACTTCATTATGTGTCAAATATATTATTTGGGGCTGGTATGGAGCGTGACATACTAAATGTTCTGACTGTTGTAGTGTATGCATAGATAACATATAGCTCATACAACTTTCATAAGCCCTCTCTGCTGATTCTTTTCTAATATTTCTCTAAAGACATCTGTGGTATCATTCTTCATTTATTTTGCATGCTGCTTTCACCCACTGTGGATAAACATGAATAAAAAATTCTGGAGGTATGAACAGTTATCTTTGCTGATGCTTGGTGAGGTTTTAATAAAATATACATGACATCAGCATCCAGACATGTATCTATGAATCAAATAGCAGTGAAAAAATCCAAAGATAATCATGAGCTTTTATGATGATGGAGAAATTAGTACCTCTGTAATATGTGACGTAAAGTAGTGTGGACAGAGTGTCCTACTTGCCCTTGAAACATTTGACATGAATGCAAATAACTAACACATGGGATTCTAATTTTGAAAAACCTATTCAGCAATGTTAAGAGGTGCAAAAAGTGGAAAGAAAAGGACTTGTATAATTTACCAGAGAAAATCCTCAAGTTAGTTAATAATTGGTGCCTAGACATCTCCCACCTGAAAACAAAAGATCAGGATCTCAAAAGAGAAAGCCTGGACCTCCAGGCTTAAAAAAGGGATTCCTTCATTTTCCCCCACTTTGCAAGTGTTCCTCAGCTCTGTATACTCTATATAAAAAACAAAACTCTTCATATACCATGAACTAAGTTATTTATGTATGCTCCTGAGATTCCTTGAATTTATGAAACTAAATCAAATGCATACCTATAATGTTTCGCTTAAGAAGAACACAGTCCATTTCCAGCATCAGTCAATTTCAGTTTGGACCAGTGTGAAGACACCTGAATCATTAAAGCAAGGCCACAATTACAGCACTAAACAGACCAGGAATAACCAAAACTCCTTGTGTTGTGAAAAGAGTTCATTACATCATAAAATGCTCTGCTGTGTTAACTGTGGTTACTTTTGTGCAGTGTTTCTTTTTTTTCATATTTCTGAATTTGATAAATTTTTAATGTAATTTTCTATTACAAATTTACAAAAACAATAGAGTTAATTGAAAACAAGCTAACAAAATTAGACAGCTCTATGCTCAGCTCTATAAGTGTACCTTTCTCTGACTGCTCAACTTAAAAACTGTCAGTAAGTATAGGCCATGCTATTCATTTACATATATAACATGAAAATATTTACTATGTATTACATATCAGAAACTGTGGAAAGTGTTGCATTATGAGTAAATTCAATTCTGTATGGTATTTCTGGAAGACATTATTATTCCTGTATTACTGGTGAAGAAACAAGAGATTCAGAGACTTTATGTAACTTGTAAGCAGCAGTTCCACTAGATCAATTAAAATTTGTATCAGATCATTTTTAACATTCTATCTTCTCTTGGAAGATTCCCCAAACCAGTCTCTACAGATGTATTCTTCAGTCAATAGCTCTAAACCATAGCATGACCAGATACATTAAAGTTTCTTTTCACTTCAGGTGAAGCTTTCTAAAGCTTAGTTGGAATGTAATTTTTTTCTATTCCTTAAGCACTTTTACACTGAGATGTGTTAATTTTAGTTAATCATATGATTGTGGTAGATGACGTATAATTGAACAATTCTGGTCATCCGGTTTTGGCCTACTGCCTAATGACAGAGGAGACTTTTTTTAAATCAATGGATCCCTTTTATTAGATCAATTCTGTCTCTTATAACTTTGATATTTCACTCCTAGCTCTATTATCGGGAGTCACGTAAATGTCTCGTGTGGGAAAAATACTTTGCTTTAAGTATTTAAATGTTCTAACCATGACCCTCACCGTCTCAGATGCTCTCAGGATGTTTAACCTGGAGATGAAGAGAGAGGAGTTATTTTATTGATTCCTCATAAGTCACAGTTTCTACATCCTCGCCCTCTGGTTTAGTTGTCAGAGTTGAGCATTAGTTAGGCTCTGAAGTTGAACTGACTGGTATGGACTAGTCCCTGCCAATACAGCTCTGTGACCTTGGAAAAACAACTCACCTCCATACCTTTCCTTTGCTTCATTGTAAAAGAGAGATTAAACTATGCAACCTACTTTATAGAGTTTGTTAATATGGTAAAATTAATTCACCTAGTACACAGTAAGTGCTCAGCATGTTGTTAATATGTTAATTGTTTTTATTTTTAATAGCCCCTACACATTTTCTTGATTGTCAAAAACCAACATATAGCATGCAGCCTTTGAAAGTGTGGCAGCCCTTCTCATCTTACAATGTTCTCTTTGTTCTTTTTAGTACCATCTTGATCATGTAGTACCATGTATTCTGGGAAGAAAGGGCAAGAATTGAATTGGGTATCAACCCTCTGGATGCTCTGTTCACAGCCCCCTGTACATCATAGAGTAAGAGCATTTTACACACTGTTGCAATTTCTTGTCTGTACTATTCCTATTTGATTCTGAGCCTCTTCAGTGTTGGGATTGTATCTTTTTTCTCTATTCCCAGAACCAGGCACATAAAAACCTACCAAAAATATTAGATAAATATAACATCACTACCATTTATCAAGTCTGGTATAATTAGAAGAGGAAAGTAAAAGATGGTCACCTTCTTTGATTTTCACCCTATTCTTCTCTTAATGCAACCTAATATTTTTATTTTAATTTTTAGTCACATGACACTGGCAGCAACTGAAACACCTACTTCCTATGTCTTTCCATAGTCAGGACATAATCAAAGCTATAAAACAAAGATTTGCACAATATAAGAATCAGTCTTATCATCTGAAATTTTAGTTGTTGAACAAAAATAACCCAGGATTTCTTTCTGTTGTTGATATCTGGAGATGACAAAAAAAATTGTTAAGTTGTAGCAATTATCACTTCTATCCTGGGTGGGGGTCAGTTGTTCAGGAGAGACATTGTAGTTTATTATGAAGAAATGAGTCAAGGAACAAATAGGAGATTGGAGCAGACTGGGCAACTACAAGCCCTCATTGAGGTGGCTTCTCTTGTTGCAGAGCACGGGCTTCAGGCACACAGGCTTCAGCAGTTGTGGCACGTGGGCCCAGCAGCTGTGGCTCTCGGGCTCTAGAGCGCAGGCTCAGTCAGTAGTTGTGGTGCATGGGCTTAGTTGCTCTGCAGCATGTGGGATCTTCCCGGACCAGGGCTCGAACCCATGTCCCCTGCACTGGCAGGCGAACTCTCAACCACTGTGCCACCAGGGAAGCCCATAACTCATCTTTTAAAAATCCCTTGACCCCGTGTTCCTCCAGCTACCACCCCAATACTCTGTGATCCTTTATGGGCAAATGACTCAAAACCGCCTAAACCTACAGGTTTCTCTTCTTCATCCCCATTGTGCACTCAGTACACTCCTATTAGTAGTTTGGCCTCCCCTATGTCATTGACTGACTCTCCAAAGATTTACATCTAGATATGTCCGGTGGTGATTAGCAGCTTCATCTCACTTGAACAAAGTAGCATTTGACACAATTACCTCTTCTTTATGAATCACTTTCTTCTTCGGCTTCTGAGGATCCTCGGTCTCCTGATGCTCCTCCCACTTCTCCTGATACTGCTTCTCAAGTTCTTTTGTTGGCTCCTTCTAGCTTACTTCCAATGTTTAAGTGGTGAAATAAATCAGGAATCAATCTTTGTCACTCTTCTCTAAATAAATTTTCAGTTAAAACTGTTCTCATCCAGACACATTACTGTAAATAAGGACTGTATGTTGACAATATTCACATACATAGCTCTGCCTTTAACTTCTCCCATCCCCTGCAGACTAACTCTCCGGTTAACTATTGGGCATCTCCACTTGAATATCTCATTGACATCTCAAACTTATGAGTGGCAAACAACTCCTGATTCCCCCAAACTGATCATCCCCCCCAACACTGTTCTCATCTTTATTATTGACACTGATATTCACACAGATGTATAGACCAAACCTTCTATCATTCTAGTTTTCCATTTTTTCCCACTCCTCATACCCAAGGCATCAGCAGTTTTATTGCTTTTACTTTCAAAGCATATATTGGTATATATTTTTTTATTTCTTTAAATTGAAGCATAGTTAATTTACAATGTTGTGTTAGTTTCTGGTGTACAGCAAAGTGATTCAGTTATAATGTGTGTATATATATATTTTATATTCTTTTTCATTATAGTTTATTACAAGATATTAAATAGTTCCCTGTGCTATACAATAGGACCTTATTGTTTATTTTGTATAGTAGTTTGTATCTGCTAATTACAAACTCCTAATTTATTACCCCCACTTGCCCCTTTTATAACCATAAGTTTGGTTTCTATGTCTGTGAGTCTGTTTTGCAAATAAGTTCATTTGTATTATATTTTAGATTCCACATATAAGTGACATCATACAGTATTTGTCTTTGTCTGACTGCACTTAGTATGATAATCTCTAGGTCCATCCATGTTGCTGCCAATGGCATTATTTCATTCTTTTATATGGTTGAGTGATACTCCATTCTGAGTGTGTGTAGGTAGATAGATGCGTGTGTGTGTGTGTGTGTGTGTGTGTATACACATACATATATACACACACACATCACATCTTCTTTATCCATTTTTCTGTCGATGGACATTTAGGTTGTTTCCATGTCTTGGCTCTTGTAAATAGTGCGGCCATATACATGAATATTGGTGGGCATGTATCATTTTGAATTAGAGATTTTGTCTTTTCCAGATATATGTCCAGGAGTGGGATTCCTGGATCATAGGGTTGTTCTATTTTTATTTTTTATTTAAAAAAAATTTATTGGGGTATAGTTGATTTACAATGTTGTGTTAGTTTCTGGTGTAGAGCAAAGTGAATCAGTTATACCTATACATATATCCACTCTTTTGTAGATTGTTTTCTTATATAGGTCATTACAGAGTATTGAGAAGTGTTCCCTGTGCTATACAGTCCTTATTAGTTATTTATTTTATAAATAATAGTGTGTATATGTCAATCCCAATCTTCCAGTTTATCCCTTAGTGCCCCCCACTGGCCCCGCTTCCCCACCCTGGTAACTGTAAGTTTGTTTTCTATGTCTGTGACTCTATTTCTGGTTTTGTTTTGTTTTGTTTTTTAATATTTGTTCTAGTTCGACTGCATCCTGATGAACATCTGCTTTTCTTATTTATTTATTTATTTGTGCTCAGTCTTAGTTTTGGCAGGTGGGCTCTTTAGTTGTGTCTCGTGGGCTTCTTAGTTGCGGCACACGGGCTCCTTAGTTGTGGCATGCAAACTTTTAGTTGTGACATGTATGTGGGATCTACCTCCCTGACCAGGGTTCAAACCCAGGCCCCCTGCATTGGGAGCACAGAGTCTTAACCACTGTGCCACCAGAGAAGTCTATTTCTGTTTTGTAAATAAGTTCATTTGTACCATTTTTTTTTAGATTCTACATATAAGAGATATCATATGATATTTGTCTTTGACTTACTTCATTCAGTATAACAATCTCTAGGTCCATCCATGTTGCTGCAAATGCATTACTTCGTTCTTTTTTATTGCTGAGTAATATTCCATTGTATACATGTACCACATCTTCTTTATCCATTCATCTGTCAATGGACATTTAGGTTGCTTCCATGTCCTGGCTATTGTAAATAGTGCTGCAATGAACATTGGGGTGTATGTATCATTTCAACTTATGGTTTTCTCTGGATATATGCCCAGGAGTGGGATTGCAGGAACATATGATAGCTCGATTTTTAGTTTCTTAAGGATCCTCCATACTATTCTCCATAGTGCTTGTACCAATTTACATTCCCACCAGCAGAGTAGGAGGGTTCCCTTTTCTCCACACCCTCTCCAGCATTTATTATTTGTAGACTTGTTGATGATGGCCATTCTGACCAATATGAAGTGATATCTCATTGCAGTTTTGATTTGCATTTCTCTAATAATTAGCAATGTTGAGCATCTTTTCATGTGCCTTATGGCCATCTGTGTATCTTCTTTGGAGAAATATCTATTTAGGTCTTTGGCCCAATTTTTGATTGGGTTGTTTGTCTTTTTGTTATTGAGTTATATGAGCTGTTTTTATATTTTGGAAATTAATGCCTTGTCAGTTGCATCATTTGCAGATATTTTCTCCCATTCTGTAGGTTGTTTTTTCATTTTGTTTATGGTTTCCTTTGCTGTGCAAAAGCTTATAAGTTTGATTAGGTTCCATCTGTTTATTTTTGCTTTTATTTCTATTGCCTTGGGAGACTGACCTAAGAAAACATTACTACAATTTATGTCAGAGAATGTTTTGCCTGTGTTCTCTTCTAGGAGTTTTGTGGTGTCATGTCTTGTATTTAAGTTTTAAGCCATTTCGAGTTTATTTTTGTGTGTGGCATGCGGGTGTGTTCTAACTTCATTAATTTACATGCAGCTGTCCAGTTTCGCCAAAACCAGTTCCTGAAGAGACTGTCTTTTCTCATTGTGTATTCTTGCCTCCTTTGTCTAAGATTGATTGACTGTAGGCATGTGGGTTTATTTCTTGGCTCTGTATTCTGTTCCATTGATTCATATGTCTGTTTTTGTGCCAAAACCATGCTGGTTTGATTACTGTAGCTTTGTAGTATTGTCTGAAGTCTGGGAGGGTTATGCCTCCAGCTTTATTCTTTTTCCTCAGGATTGCTTTGGCAATTCTAGGTCTTTTATGTTTCCATATAAGTTTTAGGATTATTTGTTCTAGTTCTGTAAACAAATGTCATGGGTAATTTGATAGGGATTGCATTAAATTTGTAGATTGCTTTGGGCAGTATGGCCATTTTAACAATATTAATTCTTCTAATCTAAGAGCATGGGATATCTTTCCATTTCTTTAAATCATCTTCAATTTCCTTTATCAGTGTTTTATAGTTCTCAGAATATAAGTGTTTCACCTTCTTAGTCAGGTTTATTCCTAAGTATTTTATTACATTTTTTGATGCAATTTTAAAAGGGATTTTTTTGTTGTTTACTTTTTCTTTCTGATATTTCATTGTTAGTGTAAAGAAATGCAACAGATTTATGTATGTTAATCTTGTATCCTGCTATCTTGCTGCATTCATTTATCAGTTCTAGTAGTTTTTGCATGGAGTGTTTAGGGTTTTCTATATATACCATGTCATCTGCACATAATGACAATTTTACCTCTTCCCTTCCAATTTGGATACCTTATATTTTTCTTGTCTGATTGCTGTGGCTAGGACTTCCAATACTATGTTTAATAGAAATGGTTGTCTTGCTCCAGATTTTAGCAGAAAGGCCTTCAGCTTTTCACCGCTGAGTGTTATGTTGGTTGTGGGTTTGTCATAAATAGCTTTTATTATGTTGAGATATGTTCCTGCTATACCCACTGTGGTGTTTTTATCATGAATGGATGTTGAATTTTATCAAATGCTTTTTTTTTGCACCTGTTGAGATGATCATGTGGTTTCAAAACATATCTTAAATTGGATCCCTGCACAACATACATATTAGTATCAACAAGTTCCCTGTCCCTGTCTTCTAGACCATCATGATTTCTCCTAACTTCTCTCCTACCTTCCACTCTTTCCCTGGCTATTTTTACTTTTTTCCTATGCAACAGAGTGATCTTCTTTTAACCATAAATAAGATCAAGAAATGTAGCTGCTGAAGCCACTCCAAGGAATTTCCATAACACTCCTCGCATGTAACTCCTCACCATCTCTATAGGGACTTATGTGACCTGTGTCCTGCTTATTTCTGAATTTATCACTTATCACAGTCCTTATTCACACCTCTCCAGTATTCTTGCTACTCACTGAATAAGGCAAGCTTATTAGTCCTCTTGCCTAGCATAACTTTCCTTGGGTATTTAGTTACATGGTTCCTTTTTCATTTGTAAAGCTCAGCTGCCATCCCTCAGTGAGGCCATACCTGGACAAACCTGCAGAGAGTCCACCTTGCCAGTACATTCTAGTTTTACCCCCTGCTTCATTTTCCCTCATAGCGCTTTGACAATAAACAGTCCTGCTAAATAAATATCAGATAATTTCTGATTTATATCTCACCAACTAGACGGTAAGCACCATAAAAAAGAATGCTTTGTGTGTTTTTATCACTGTTGTATCATCAGTCCATAAAAAAGTAGGAGTTTAATAATATTTGTGTAAATTGATTCATGTTGGACTGAACACTTGTTAAAGTAAAAGCTGATAATTATATTAATTTCAGACAGAGATGCTGATAACCCTCTGCACCTATTTTAAAGTTTTAAAAAATGCCATAATAGTTCTGTTATTTTAAATGTATAGTCCTTTTTCGCTTTACAACATGTTCAAGCAATTTTGGCAGGTCAGGGACATGCTCTATTCCACTTCACATACTGGAAAATGCCTACTACCAATACCTTCTTTCTGTGGGGTGGCTTTATAAACTATCCTCTGATCCTGACAGAAAGAGAGCAATTTCCAGGCAGAATTATCTGAATAATGGGAATGAGTGGTTCCAGTGTCCTTTGGAAAAGAATTATCAAATATTTTATAAAACTTTCTACTAAACACAGAAAAAGGAGAGTTTTGTAATTGGCCCTCAGGTATGTGAGACATTCAGTTGTGCAAAATATACATGTCTTTTTACATAGTCCAATTGAAGCAGCATCATTTACATTTATACATGCCAACATACTTAGTAATATCTATTTAAACTATTACATCCAGAACTGGTCATTCCTAATAAGTGAGAAATCTGCTACTATAAATATTTCTATGAATTAAAAAAATAGACACATAAATATAGATATAATATACCCACAAGTTGGGCTTCCCTGGTGGCGCAATGGTTGGGAGTCCGCCTGCCGATGCAGGGGACAAGGGTTCGTGCCCCAGGCCGGGAAGATCCCACATGCTGCGGAGCGGCTGGGCCCATGGGCCATGGCCACTGAGCCTGCGCGTCCGGAGCCTGTGCTCCGCAACGGGAGAGGCCACAACAGTGAGAGGCCCGCGTACCGAAAAAAAATAAAAATAAAAATAAAAATATACCCACAAGTTTAAAAATTCTTACAGTTCCAACCATTTTATTGTATTAACTTAATAGCAAAATATTCTCTAGATTTAAAGCTCAAATTCTAACTGCCATCCAATTATAAATTGCTATTATTTAAGCCAGAGAAACGTTTGATATTAGATATTAACTTGGTATAAAATAAGGTACTTTAAGTGATGAAAAAGTCCATCTTTGAAAGGGAAATGTTGTGCAGATTAATGAAATAATGTGAGAGGCACTTTAGTCTCCTCAGAAGGATATTAAAAGGAAAATACATATTATTAACTGATTTAGAAACAGCTAAAATGGAGCTTCTTAAATAGTAATTGCTGTTTTAAAATACTTAAAGGACTCCAAGTATATAAAGTAAGAGCAGATGATTCTTTGTGTGGACATCTCTCCCTGCTATACGGTTAGTGGCAAAAAGTCCCATTCACTGTTTCCAGTGATAGTCATTGTGGACATTTTCAGAGACCACCTGACCCAGATGATTCCCCAGTCCATTGCCTTGCAAGCTGGTATATGCCCATTACTGCCAAGTAGGTGGTGGTGTGTTGGGTGGGATAAGCAGCCACACAGTAACTATGGATGCAATTTCCTAGGGCATAAATTTTACTAGCAGGTTTTAGAGAAAACTAATGTTTTTTTATATTTAAACTAAAGTGGCTATATTATGAGTAGAATATAAAATTTACATGAATTTTTCAAATAAATCCAGAGACTTAAAAGAAATTCCTCTCTTCTAGTGGGTTGAGAGACTCTGGAGGTTCTCCCTCACTCCTCTTTGCTATTAGAATAATTCAGTGGGAAAGTTTGTGAAACATGGCATCACTCTTTGATATTCTACATGAAATAAAAATGAATTTTTGTCAAGATGGCAGCTATACATATTCTATAGAAACTTGCTTATTTTTCTTTTTCAGGGCTAGGTCCAGCCCAAATTTTGGTTGGGAGAACTTGGTATTCAGGGAACATTACCCGTTCTTTCTCTGCCTCTTCTTCCCTCTCCTATTTCTTTCTCATCTCTCCCTATTTCTCATTCTTCGTTCCTCTCTTTCCCTTTTCTTCTCCCATTCTCTCACTCTTTTTTCTTCTTTCCTTCCTTCAAATATTTATCAGATACCTTAATATCTCAGCCACTGTGTTAGCACTGTGGTTATAAAGATGGAAAATGAGCTTTACATCATCATTGAATTCTGGCCCTAAGCTCTAGGATAGAATGATCTGTATTTTTTCAAGATTATGTGACTAGTGCCGTATACAATGTCTAGCATATATAAGGTGCTTAATATTTATGAATAAATAAATCAAGGCATGCATGTTGAATATAATGATCAATAAGGTCATTATTAGAATACATGCATTTTATTTGATCCTATCTTATGAAACCTGGACCCATTGATAAGTGAGGAAAGAAGAACAACTGAGGTTGGGACTCAAGAGCACGCTGCTGCTTCCCAAAAACTATGCACAGCACTGAATCTTCATTTTGGTTTTGAATGAAGTCTGACAAGACTAAAAGGAAAGAACATCCCATATGGGGGAAAAAGCACATTCAAAGACAATAAGGGAGGAAATGGCATGGTGTATTCAACAAATGATTACACTTTTTTGTACAAAGGAGATGGGTGTATGAGAGTCAAGTATCAGTTGGTTGGTAGAAATTATGGAAAATATCTTGGCAAACAGAACAAAATGACCTTGTAGAACATCTCAGATACTTTTGCCTCCTCCGCTAGCATCTCTTACTCTTGATGCTGATTTTATTCCTCATGTTTTCATAGGGTTGTAAGTAAGTTACCCTATTCATACCCTTAAGTGTCTAATAATGGCCTAATGGGATTATGACTCAAATTCCACAGGGACCATACAGGTTACATTAATATGTGGGGCTGCTGGGAATAATTTTTAAAGAGGGTAACTGATGGTTTTAGTGCTCATGCACCTGCTGAAAAGGACTCTATGCCTGTCAATTGTTTCCATGCAGGTATACAGGTAGAAGGTTGGAGGTTATCAGATATTTTTATTTTCAAAAGATACAGGATACCCATGCCTGCATATAAAGTTTACAATGTTGAAATGTTGGTCAACTGTATTTTTTTATTGTTACTGTACCAAATTGCCACAAATGTGGTGGCTTAAAGCATATTAGCTTATAGTTCCCCCATCTCAGGTTCTTAAGCTAAATCATATCTGCAAAGAGCTTTTGCAATGAAAAGTAACAGTCACAGGTTTCTGAGATTAGGATTACAACATCTTGAGAGGTGGGGTGGGGAATTAGTCTACCACACATATTTATGAGTTTGCATACATGTTTTTATCATTGTATAAATCAATACCAATGGCCAGGGGAAACAAACAAGCAACAACAAAATTACTCTATATATCCAATGTTTCTAAAGCCAACTTTCATTCATGTTTAATTTAGTAATCATCTCAATTTTTTTTTTCTTCAGAAACTCCAATTTATTGATTAAAGTTGAAGAATCCTTAAATGCAGAAATGTCTGTTATCCTCAACAGGTTGATAGGGGGATTTTATTGCTTTACTCCTCCAGCCACAAAATTTACATATTCATTTGTTCAGTGAATATTTTTTTTTTTAACATCTTTATTGGAGTATAATTGCTTTACAATGGTATGTTAGTTTCAGCTTCACAACAAAATGAATCAGTTATATATATATACATATATTCCCATATCTCTTCCCACTTGCGTCTCCCTCCCTCCCACCCTCCCTATCCCACCCCTCCAGGCGGTCACAAAGCACCGAGCTGATCTCCCTGTGCTATGCGGCTGCTTCCCACTAGCTATCTACCTTACGTTTGGTAGTGTATATATGTCCATGCCTCTTTATCGCTTTGTCACCGTTTACACTTCCCCCTCCCCATAGCCTCAAGTCCATTCTCTAGTAAGTCTGTGTCTTTATTCCTGTTTCACCCCTAGGTTTTTCATGACATTTTTCTTTTTAAATTCCATATATATGTGTTAGCATACGGTATTTGTCTCTCTCTTTCTGACTTACTTCACTCTGTATGACAGACTCTAGGTCTATCCACCTCATTACAAATAGCTCAATTTCGTCTCTTTTTATGGCTGAGTAATATTCCATTGTATATATGTGCCACATCTTCTTTATCCATTCATCCGATGATGGACACTTAGGTTGTTTCCATCTCTGGGCTATTGTAAATAGAGCTGCAATGAACATTTTGGTACATGACTCTTTTTGAATTATGGTTTTCTCAGGGTATATGCCCAGTAGTGGGATTGCTGGGTCATATGGTAGTTCTATTTGTAGCTTTTTAAGGAACCTCCATACTGTTCTCCACAGTGGCTGTATCAATTTACATTCCCACCAACAGTGTAAGAGGGTTCCCTTTTCTCCACACCCTCTCCAGCATTTATTGTTTCTAGATTTTTTGATGATAGCCATTCTGACTGGTGTGAGATGATATCTCATTGTAGTTTTGATTTGCATTTCTCTCATGATTAGTGATGTTGAGCATTCTTTCATGTGTTTGTTGGCACTCTGTATATCTTCTTTGGAGAAATGTCTATTTACGTCTTCTGCCCATTTTTGGATTGGGTTGTTTGTTTTTTTGTTATTAAGCTGCATGAGCTGCTTATAAATTTTGGAGATCAATCCTTTGTCAGTTGCTTCATTTGCAAATATTTTCTCCCATTCTGAGGGTTGTCTTTTGGTCTTCTTTATGGTTTCCTTTGCTGCGCAAAAGCTTTTAAGTTTCATTAGGTCCCATTTGTTTACTCTTGTTTTTATTTCCATTACTCTAGGAGGTAGGTCAGAAAGAATCTTGCTGTGATTTATGTCATAGAGTGTTCTGCCTATGTTTTCCTCCAAGAGTTTGATAGTTTCTGGCCTTACATTTAGGTCTTTAATCCATTTTGAGCTTATTTTTGTGTATGGTGTTAGGGAGTGATCTAACTTCATACTTTTACATGTAGCTGTCCAGTTTTCCCAGCACCACTTATTGAATAGGCTGTCCTTTCTCCACGGTACATTTCTGCCTCCTTTGTCAAAGATAAGGTGACCATATGTGCGTGGGTTTATCTCTGGGCTTTCTATCCTGTTCCATTGATCTATCTTTCTGTTTTTGTGCCAGTACCATACCGTTTTGATAACTGTAGCTTTGTACTATAGTCTGAAGTCTGGGAGCCTGATTCCTCCAGTTCCTTCTTTCGTTCTCAAGATTGCTTTGGCTATTCGGGGTCTTTTGTGTTTCCATACAAATTGCAAAATTTTTTGTTCTAGTTCTGTGAAAAATGCCAGTGGTAGTTTGATAGGGATTGCATTGAATCTATAGATTGCTTTCGGTAGTAGAGTCATTTTCACAATGTTGATTCTTCCAATCCAAGAACATGGTATATCTCTCCATCTATTGGTATCATCTTTAATTTCTTTCATCAGTGTCTTATACTTTTCTGCATACAGGTCTTTTGTCTCCTTAGGTAGGTTTATTCCTAGATATTTTATTCTTTTTGTTGCAGTGGTAAATGGGAGTGTTTTCTTGATTTCACTTTCAGATTTTTCATCATTAGTATATAGGAATGCCAGAGATTTCTGTGCATTAATTTTGTATCCTGCCACTTTACCAAATTCATTGATTAGCTCTAGTAGTTTTCTGGTAGCATCTTTAGGGTTCTCTATGTATAGGATCATGTCATCTGCAAACAGTGACAGCTTTACTTCTTCTTTTCCGATTTGGATTCCTTTTATTTCCTTTTCTTCTCTGATTGCTGTGGCTAAAACTTCCAAAACTATGTTGAATAAGAGTGGTGAGAGTGGGCAACCTTGTCTTGTTCCTGATCTTAGTGGAAATGCTTTCAGTTTTTCACCATTGAGGATGATGTTTGCTGTGGGCTTGTCATATATGGCCTTTATTATGTTGAGGAAAGTTCCCTCTATGCCTACTTTCTGCAGGGTTTTTATCATAAATGGGTGTTGAATTTTGTCAAAAGCTTTCTCTGCATCTATTGAGATGATCATATGGTTTTTCTCCTTCAGTTTGTTAATATGGTTTATCACATTGATAGATTTGCGTATATTGAAGAATCCTTGCATTCCTGGAATAAACCCCACTTGATCATGGTGTATGATCCTTTTAATGTGCTGTTGGATTCTATTTGCTAGTATTTTGTTGAGGATTTTTGCATCTATGTTCATCAGTGATGTTGGCCTGTAGTTTTCTTTCTTTGTGACATCCTTGTCTGGTTTTGGTATCAAGGTGATGGTGGCCTCATAGAAGGAGTTTGGGAGTGTTCCTCCCTCTGCTATATTTTGGAAGAGTTTGAGAAGGATAGGTGTTAGCTCTTCTCTAAATGTTTGATAGAATTCGCCTGTGAAGCCATCTGGTCCTGGGCTTTTCTTTGTTGGAAGATTTTTAATCACAGTTTCAATTTCAGTGCTTGTGATTGGTCTGTTCATATTTTCTATTTCTTCCTGATTCAGTCTTGGCAGGTTGTGCATTTCTAAGAATTTGTCCATTTCTTCCAGATTGTCCATTTTATTGGCATAGAGTTGCTTGTAGTAATCTCTCATGATCTCTTTTATTTCTGCAGTGTCAGTTGTTACCTCTCCTTTTTCATTTCTAATTCTATTGATTTGAGTCTTCTCCCTTTTTTTCTTAATGAGTCTGGCTAGTGGTTTATCTATTTTGTTTATCTTCTCAAAGAACCAGCTTTTAGTTTTATTGATCTTTGCTATTGTTTCCTTCATTTCTTTTTCATTTATTTCTGATCTGATTTTTATGATTTCTTTCCTTCTGCTAGCTTTGGGGTTTTCTTGTTCTTCTTTCTCTAATTGCTTGAGGTGCAAGGTTAGGTTGTTTATTCGAGATGTTTCCTGCTTCTTAAGGTGGGCTTGTATTGCTATAAACTTCCCCCTTAGAACTGCTTTTGCTGCATCCCACAGGTTTTGGGTCGTTGTGTCTCCATTGTCATTTGTTTCTAGGTATTTTTTGATTTCCTCTTTGATTTCTTCAGTGATCACTTCATTATTGAGTAGTGTATTGTTTAGCCTCCATGTGTTTGTATTTTTTACAGATCTTTTCCTGTAATTGATATCTAGTCTCATGGCGTTGTGGTCAGAAAAGATACTTGATACAATTTCAATTTTCTTAAATTTACCAAGGCTTGATTTGTGACCCAAGATATGATCTATCCTGGAGAATGTTCCATGAGCACTTGAGAAAAATGTGTATTCTGTTGTTTTTGGATGGAATGTCCTATAAATATCAATTAAGTCCATCTTGTTTAATGTATCATTTAAAGCTTGTGTTTCCTTATTTATTTTCATTTTGAATGATCTGTCCATTGGTGAAAGTGGGGTGTTAAAGTCCCCTACTATGAATGTGTTACTGTCGATTTCCCCTTTTATGGTTGTCAGTATTTGCCTTATGTATTGAGGTGCACCTATGTTGGGTGCATAAATATTTACAATTGTTATATCTTCCTCTTGGATCGATCCCTTGATCATTATGTAGTGTCCTTCTTTGTCTCTTCTAATAGTCTTTGTTTTAAAGTCTATTTTGTCTGATATGAGAATTGCTACTCCAGCTTTCTTTTGGTTTCCATTTGCATGAAATACCTTTATTCATCCCCTTACTTTCAGTCTGTATGTGTCTCTAGGTCTGAAGTGGGTCTCTTGTAGACAGCAAATATATGGGTCTTGTTTTTGTATCCATTCAGCCAATCTGTGTCTTTTGGTGGGAGCATTTAGTCCATTTACATTTAAGGTAATTATCGATATGTGTGTTCCTATTCCCATTTTCTTAATTGTTTTGGGTTCGTTATTGTAGGTCCTTTCCTTCTTTTGTGTTTCTTGCCTAGAGAAGTTCCTTTAGCAGTTGTTGTAGAGCTGGTTTGGTGGTGCTGAAGTCTCTCAGCTTTTGCTTGTCTGTAAAGGTTTTAATTTCTCCATCAAATCTGAATGAGATCCTTGCTGGGTAGAGTAATCTTGGTTGCAGGTTTTTCTCCTTCAACACTTTCAATATGTCCTGCCACTCCCTTCTGGCTTGCAGAGTTTCTGCTGAAAGATCAGCTGTTAACCTTATGGGGATTCCCTTGTGTGTTATTTGTTGTTTTTCCCTTGCTGCTTTTAATATGTTTTCTTTGTATTTAATTTTTGACAATTTGATTAATATGTGTCTTGGCGTATTTCTCCTTGGATTTATCCTGTATGGGACTCTCTGTGCTTCCTGGACTTGATTAACGATTTCTTTTCCCATATTAGGGAAGTTTTCAACTATAATCTCTTCAAATATTTTCTCAGTCCCTTTCTTTTTCTCTTCTTCTTCTGGAACCCCTATAATTCGAATGTTGGTGCGTTTAATGTTGTCCCAGAGGTCTCTGAGACTGTCCTCAGTTCTTTTCATTCTTTTTTCTTTATTCTGCTCTGCAGTAGTTATTTCCACTATTTTATCTTCCAGGTCACTTATCCGTTCTTCTGCCTCAGTTATTCTGCTATTGATCCCATCTAGAGTACTTTTAATTTCATTTATTGTGTTGTTCATCGTTGCTTGCTTCATCTTTAGTTCTTCTAGGTCCTTGTTAACTGATTCTTGCAATTTGTCCATTCTATTGTCCATTCTATCTCCAAGATTTCGGATCAACCTTACTATCATTATTCTGAATTCTTTTTCAGGTAGACTGCCTATTTCCTCTTCATTTGTTAGGTCTGGTGGGTTTTTATCTTGCTCCTTCATCTGCTGTGTGTTTTTCTGTCTTTTCATTTTGCTTATCTTACTGTGTTTGGGGGTCTCCTTTTTTGCAGGCTGAAGGTTCGTAGTTCCTGTTGTTTTTTGTGTCTGTCCCCAGTGGCTAAGGTTGGTTCAGTGGGTTGTGTAGGCTTCCTGGTGGAGGGTACTAGTGCCTGTGTTCTGGTGGATGAGGCTGGATCTTGTCTTTCTGGTGGGCAGGTCCACGTCTGGTGGTGTGTTTTGGGGTGTCTGTAGACTTACTATGATTTTGGGCAGCCTCTCTGCTAATGGGTGGGGTTGTGTTCCTGTCTTGCTAGTTGTTTGGCATAGGATGTCCAGCACTGTAGCTTGCTGGTCGTTGAGTGAAGCTGGGTGCTGGCTTTGAGATGGAGATTCTCGGAGATTTTTGCTGTTTGATATTATGTGCAGCTGGGAGGCCTCTTGTGGACCAGTGTCCTGAAGTTGGCTCTCCCACCTCAGAGGCACAGCACTGAGTCCTGGCTGCAGCACCAAGAGCCTTTCATCCACAGGGCTCCTTAATTTGGGATGATTCGTTGTCTCTTCAGGTATTCCACAGATGCAGGGTATATCAAGTTGATTGTGGAGCTTTAATCCACTGCTTCTGAGGCTGCTGGGAGAGATTTCCCTTTCTCTTCTTTGTTCTGACAGTTCCCAGGGGCTCAGCTTTGGATTTGGCCCCGCCTGTGCGTGTAGGTCGCCGGAGGGCGTCTGTTCTTTGCTCAGACAGGACGAGGTTAAAGGAGCCGCTGATTCGGAGGCTCTGGCTCACCCAGGCCGGGGGGTAGGGAGGGTCACGGAGTGCGGGGCGGCGGACCTGCAGCGGCAGAGGCCGGCGTGACGCTGCAGCCTGAGGCGCGCCGTGCGCTCTCCCGGGGAGCCGTCCCTGGATCCCGGGACCCTGGCAGTGGCGGGCTGCACAGGCTCCCCGGAAGGGCGTGTGGCTAGTGACCTGTGTTCGCACACTGGCCTCCTGGCGGCGGCAGCAGCGGCCTTAGCGTCCCATGTCCGTCTCTGGGCTCCGCACACTTAGCCGCGGCTCGCGCCCGTCCCTGGAGCTCTCTCAAGCAGCGTCCTTAATCCCCTCTCCTGGTGCACCAGGAAACAAAGAGGGACGTAAAAGTCTCTTGCCTCTTCGGCAGGTCCAGGACC